>NW_027077762.1:0-300000 GCF_963924675.1 Phocoena phocoena | reverse complement strand
ACCCGTTCCCTAATCCAAACCCGTACGCTAAAACTAACCCATACCCTAACACGTACGCTCACCCTAAACCGTTGTCGTACCCTAACCTATCCTCTAAACCGTCCTCGTCCCCTAACCCTAACCCCAACCCTAACCCTAACCCTTACCCGCAGCCTTACCGTAACACGTGCCCTAAACCTAACCCGTACACTAACACTAACCAGTACCCTAACACATACGCTTAACCTAAACCCTTGTCGTACACTAACCTGTCCCCTAAACTGTCCCCGTCCTCTAACTCTAACCCTAACCCTAACCCTAGCCCTTACCCTAAGCCTTAAGCTAGCCCGTCCCCTAATCCTAACCCGTAGGCTAACAGTAACCCATACCCTAACACGTACGCTCACCCTAAACCGTTGTCATAACCTAACCTGTCCCCTAAACCGTCCGCGTCCCCTAACCCTAACCCTAACCCTAACCCTAACACTAACCCTTACCCGAAGCCTTACACTAACCCATCCCCTAATCCTAACCCGTACGCTAACACTAACCCGTAACCTAACACGTACGCTCACCCTAAACCATTGTCGTACCATAACCTGTTCCCTAAACCGTCCCCGTCCCCTAACCCTAACCCTAACCCTAACCCTAAATCTTACCCGAAGCCTTACCCTAATCCATCCGCTAATCCTAACTCGTACGCTAACACTAACCCATACCCTAACACGTAGGCTCACCCTAAACCATTGTCGTACACTAACCTGTCCCCTAAACCATCCCCGTCCCCTAACCCTAACCCTAACCCTAAACCTAACCCTTACCAAAAGCCTTACACTAACCCGTCCACTAATCCTAATGCGTACGCTAAAACTAACCCATACCCTAACACGTACGCTCACCTTAAACAGTTATCGTACCCTAACCTGTCCCGTAAACCATCCCCGTCCCCTAACCCTAACCCTAACCCTAACCCTATCCCTAACCCTTACCCGAAGCCTTACCCTAACCCGTCCCCTAATCCTACTCCGGACGTTAACACTAACCCCTACCCTAACACGTACGCTCACTCTAATCCGTTGTTGTACCCTAAACTCTCCCCTAAACCGTCCCCGTCACCTAACCCTAACCCTAACCCTAAACCTTACCCGAAGCCTTACCCTAACCCATCCCCTAATCCTAACCCGTACGCTAACACTAACCCATACCCAAACACGTAGGCTCACCCTAAACCGTTGTCGTACACTAACCTGTCCCCTAAACCATACCCGTCCCCTAACCTTAACCCTAAACTTAAGCTAACCCTTACCCAAAGCCTTACCCTAACCCGGCCCCTAATCCTAACACATACGCTAACACTAACCAGTACCCTAACAGGTACGATCACCCTAAACCGTTGTCGTACAGTAACCTGTCCCCTAAATCGTCCCCATCCCCTAACCCTAACCCTAACTCTAAACCTAACCCTTACCCGAAGCCTTACCCTAACCCGTCCCCTATTCCTAACTCGTACGCTAACACTAACCCGTACCCTAACACGTACGCTCACATTAAACCTTTGTCTTACCCTAACCTGTCCCCTAAACCGTCCCCGTCCCCGTCCCCATCTCCTAACCCTAACCCTAACCCTACCCCTAACCCTTACCCAGAGCCTTACCCAAACCCATCCCCTAATCCTAAACCGTACGCTAACACTAACCCGTACCTTAACACGAACGCTCACCCTAAACCGTTGTCGTAACCTAACGTGTCCCTTAAACCGTCCCCGTCACCTAACACTAACCCTAACCCTAACCCTAACCCTTACCCGAAGACTTACCCTAACACATTCCTTATTCCTAACCCTTACTGTAACACTAACCCGTACCCTAACACGTACGCTCACCCTAAACCGTTGTCGTACCCTAAAATGTCCCCTAAACCATCCCCGTCCCCTAACCCTAACCCTAACCCTAAACCTTACCCGAAGCCTTACCCTAACCCGTCCCTTAATCCTAACCCGTACGCTAAAACTAACCCATACCCTAACATGTACGCTCACCCTCAACCGTTGTCGTAACCTAACCTATCTTCTAAACCGTCCCCGTCCCCTAACCCTAACCCCAAACCTAACCCTTACCCGCAGCCTTACCCTAACCCGTGCCCTAAACCTAACCCGTACACTAACACTAACAAGTACCCTAACATGTACGCTTAACCTAAACCCTTGTCGTACACTAACCTGTCCCCTAAAATGTCCCCGCCCTCTAACGCTTACCCTATCCCTAACCCTAGCCCTTACCCTAAGCCTTACGCTAACCCATCCCCTAATCCTAACCCGCACTCTAACCGTAACCCGTACCCTAACACGTATGCTCACCCTAAACAGTTGTCAAAACCTAACCTGTCCCCTAAACCGTTCCCGTCCCCTAACCCTAGCCCTAACCATAACCATAACCCTTACCCGAAGCCTTACACTAACCCGTCCCCTAATCCTAACCCGTACGCTAACACTAACCCATACTCTAACACGTACGCTCACACTAAACCGTTGTCGTACCCTAACCTGTCCCCTGAACCGTCCCCATCCCCGAACCCTAACCCTAACCATAACCCTAAACATAACCCTTACCCGAAGCCTTACCCTTATCCGTCCCCTAATCCTAACCCGTACGCTAACACTAACCCGTACCCTAACACTTACGCTCACCCTCAACCGTTGTCGTACCCTAACATGCCCCCTAAACCGTCCCCATCCCGTAACCTTAACCCTAACACTAACCCTAATCCTTACCGGAAACCTTACCCTGACTGTCCCCTAAACCTAACCCTTACGTTAACCCTAACCCGCACCCTAACAGGTATGCTTAACCTAAAACGTTGTCGTACCCTAACATGTCCCATAATCCGTCCCCATCCCCTAAACCTAAGCCTGAGCCTAACCCTAACCCTAACCCTTACCCGAAGCCTTACACTAACTCGTACCCTAATCCTAAACCGTACGCTAACACTAACACGTACCCTAACACGTACGCTCACCCTAAACTGTTGTCGTACACTAAACTGTCCCCTAAACCGTCCCCGTCCACTAACCCTAACCTTAACCGTAACACTAACCCTAACACTTACCCGAAGCCTTACCCTAACCCGTCACCTAATCCTAAACCGTACGCTAACACTAATCCGTACCCTAACAGGTACGCTCACCCTAAACCGTTGTTGTACCCTGTCGCCTAAACCGTCCCCATCCCCTAACCCTAACCCTAACCCTACCCCTAACCCTAACCCTAACCCTTACCCGAAGCCTATCTTTACCCGTCCCCTAATCCTAACCTGTACGCTAACACTAACCCGTACCCTAACACGTACGCTCACCCTAAACCGTTGTCGTACCCTAACCTGTCCACTAAACCGTACCCGTCCCCGTCCCCTAACCCTAACCCTAACCCTAACCCTTACCCGAAGCCTTACACTAACCCGTCCCCTAATCCTAACCCGTACGCTAACACTAACCCGTATCCTAACACGTACGCTCACCCTAAACCATTGTCGTACCCTAAACTGTCCCCTACCGTCCCCGTCTCCTAACCCTAACCCTAATCCTAACCCTAAACCTAACCCTTACCCGAAGGCTTACCCTAACCCGTCCCCTAATCCTAACCCGTACGCGAACACTAACCCGTGCCCTAACACGTATGCTCACCCTAAACCGTTTTCGTACCATAACCGGTCCCTAAACAGTCCCCGTTCCCAAACCCTAACCCTAACCCTAACCCTAACCATAACCCTTCCCCGAAGCCTTACCCTAACCCGTTCCCTACTCCTAAACCGTACGCTAACAATAACCCATACCCTAACACGTACGTTCACCCTAAACCATTGTCGTACCCTAACCTGTCCCCTAAACCGTCCCCGTCCCCGTCTCCTAACTTTAAACTTAAAACTAACCCTAACCCTAACCTTTACCCGAAGACTTACACTAACCCGTCCCCTAATCCTAACCAGTACGCTAACATTAACCCTTACCGTAACACGTACGCTCACCCTAAACCGTTGTCGTACACTAATCTGTCCCCTAAACCGTCCCCGTACCCTAACCCTAACTCTAACCCTAACCTTAACCCTAACCCTTAGCCGAAGCCTTACCCTAACCCGTCCCCTAATCCGAACCCGTACGCTAACACTAACCCATACCGTAACACGTACGCTCACCCTAAACCGTTATCGTACCCTAACCGGTCCCCTAAACCGTCCCCATCCCCTAACCATAACCCTAACCCTAACCCTAACCCTTACCCGAAGCCTTACCCTATCCAATCCCCTAATCCTAACCCGTACGCTAACTCTAACTCGTACCCTAACACGTACGCTCAGCCTAAACCGTTGCCGTACACGAACGTGTCTCCTAAACCGTCCCCGTCCCCTAAATCTAACCCTTACCCTCACCCTAACGCTTACCCGAAGCCTTACACTAACCCGTCCCCTAATCCTAGCCCATACGCTAACACTAAACCGTACCCTAACACGTACGCTCACCCTAAACCGTTGCCGTACCCTAACCTGTCCCCTAAACCGTCCCCGTCCACTAACCCTAACCCTAACCCTTACCCGAAGCCTTACCCTAACCCGTCCCCTAATCCTAACCCGTACGCTAACACTAAACCGTACCCTAACACGTATGCTCACCCTAAAACGTTGTAATACCCTAACCAGTACCATAAACCGTCCCCGTCCCTTTCCCCTAACCCTAACCCTAACCCTAACCCTTACCCGAAGCCTTACACTAAACCGTCCCCTAATCCTAACCCGTACGCTAACACTAACCCGCACCCTAACATGTACGCTCACCCTAAACCGTTGTCGTACCCTAAGCAGTCTCCTAAATCGTCCCCGTCCCCTAACCCTAACCCTAACCCTAACCGGTGCCCTAAGCCGTCCCCGTACCCGTCCCCTAAACCTAAGTCTAACCCAAACGCTAACCCTTACCCGAAGACTTACCCTAACCCGTCCCCTAATCCTAACCCGTACGCTAACACTAAACCGTACCCTAACACGTACGCTCACCCTAAAACGTTGTAATACCCTAACCAGTCCCATAAACCGTCCCCGTCCCCGTCCCCTAACCCTAACCCTAACCCTAACCCTTACCCGAAGCCTTACACTAAACCGTCCCCTAATCCTAACCCGTACGCTAACACTAACCCGCACCCTAACATGTACGCTCACCCTAAACCGTTGTCGTACCCTAAGCAGTCTCCTAAATCGTCCCCGTCCCCTAACCCTAACCCTAACCCTAACCCTAACCGGTGCCCTAAGCCGTCCCCGTACCCGTCCCCTAAACCTAAGCCTAACCCAAACGCTAACCCTTACCCGAAGACTTACCCTAACCCGACCCCTAATCCTAACCCGTACGCTAACACTAACCCGTACCCTAACATGTACGCTTACCCTAAACCATTGTCGTACCCTAACCTGTCCCCTAAACCGTCCCCGTCCCCTAACCCTAAACCTAACCCTAACACTAACCAGTCCCCTAAACCGTCCCCGTCCCCATCCCCTAACCCTAAGCCAAACCCTAACACTAACCCTTACCCGAAGCCTTACCCTAACCCGTCCCATAATCCTAAACCGTACGCTAACACTAGCCCATACCCTAAAACGTACGCTCACCCTAAACCGTTGTCATACACTAACCTGTCCCCTAAACCGTCCCCGTCCCCTAACCCTTACCCTAACCATAAACCTAACCCTAACCCTTACCCGAAGCCTTACCCTAACCCGTCCCCTAATCCTAACCCGTACGCTAACATTATACCGTACACTAACTCGTACGCTCACCCTAAACCGTTGTCGTACACTAACCTGTCCCCTAAACCGTCCCCGTCCCCTAAACCTAACCCTAACCCTACCATATCCCTAACCCTTACCCTAAGCCTTACCCTAAACCGTCCCCTAATCCTAAACCGTAGGCTAACACTAACCCGTACGCTTACACGTACGCTCACAATAAACCATTGTCGTACAGTAACCTGTCCCCTAAACCGTCCCCATCCCCTAACCCTAACCCTAACTCTAAGCCAAACCCTTACCCGAAGCCTTACCCTAACCCGTCCCCTAATCCTAACCTGTACGCTAACACTAACCCATACCCTAATACGTACGGCCACCCTCAAACGTTGTCGTACACTAAACTGTCCCCTAAAACGTCCCCATCCCCTAACCCTAACCCTAACCTTAACCCTAACCCGAACCCTTACCCGAAGCTTTACACTAATCCGTCCCTTAATCCTAACCCGTACCCTAACACGTACGCTCACCCTAAATCGTTGTCGTACCCTAACCTTTCCCCTAAACCGTCCCCGTACCCTAACCCTAACCCTAACCCTAACCCTTACCCGAAGCTTTACACTAATCCGTCCCTTAATCCTAACCCGTACCCTAACACGTACGCTCACCCTAAACCGTTGTCGTACCCTAACCTGTCCCCTAAACCGTCCCCATCCCCTAACACTAACCCTAACCCCAACCCTAACCCTAACCCTTACCCGAAGCCTTACCCTAACCCGTGCCCTAAACCTAACCCGTACACTGACACTAACCAGTACCCTAACACGTACGCTTAACCTAAACCCTTGTCGTACACTAACCTCTCCCCTAAAGTGTCCCAGTCCCCTAACCCTAACCCTAACCCTAACCCTAACCCTAACACTAGCCCATACCCTAAGCCTTACGCTTACCCGTCACCTAATCCTAACCCGTACGCTAACAGTAACCCGTACCCTAACACGTACGCTCACCCTAAAACGTTGTCGTAAACTAACCTGTCCCCTAAACCGTTCCCGTCCCCTAACCCTAACCCTAACCTTAACCCTAACCATAACCCTTACCCGAAGCCTTACTCTAACCCGTCCCCTAATCCTAACCTGTATGCTAACACTAATCCGTACCCTAACACGTACGCTCACCGTAAACCATTGTCGTACCCTAACCTGTCCCCTAAACCGTCCGCGTCCCCTAACCCTAACCCTAACCCTAACCCTAACCCTAACCCTAACCCTTACCCGAAGCCTTACACTAACCGGTCCCCTTATCCTAACCCATACGCTAACACTAAATCGTACCCTAGCTCGTACGCTCACCCTAAACTGTTGTCGTACCCTAACCTGTCCCCTAAACCATCACCGTCCCCTGACCCTAAACCTAACCCTAACCCTAACCATAACCCTTACCTGAAGCCTTACCCTAACCCGTCCCCTAATCCTAACCCGTACGCTAAACTAACCCGTACCCTAACACTTACGCTCACCCTAAACCGCTGTCGTACACTAACCTGTCCTCTAAATCGTCCCCGTCCCCTAACCCTAAACCTAACCCAACCCTAACCCTAAACCTAACCCTTACCCGAAGCATTACCCTAACCCGTCCAATAATCCTAACCCGAACGCTAACACTAACCCGTACCGTAACACGTACGCTCATCCTAAACCGTTGTCGTAACCTAACTTGTCCCCTAAACCGTCCCCGTCCCCTCACACAAACCCTAAACCTAACGCTAAACGTAAACCTTACCCGAAGCCTTACCCTAACACGTTCCCTAATCCTAAACCGTACGTTTACACTAACCCGTAACCTAACACGTTCGCTCACCCTAAACCGTTGTCGTACCCTAACATGTACCCTAAACCGTCCCCGTCCCCTAACCCTAAACCTAACCCTAACCCTAAACCTAGCCCTAACCCGAAACCTTACCCTAACCCATCCCCTAATCCTAACCCGTACGCTAAAACTAACCCATACCCTAACACGTACGCTCAACCTAAACCGTTGTCGTACCCTAACCTATCCCCTAAACCGTCCCCGTCCTCTAAACCTAACCCTAATCCTAACCCTAAACCTTACCTGAAGCCTTACCCTAACCCGTCCCCTAATCCTAAACCGTATGCTAACATTAACCCGTACCCTAACACGTACGCTCACACTAAACTGTTGTCATACCCTAAACTGTCCCCTAAACCGTCCCCATCCCCTAACCCTAACCTTAATCCTAAACCTAACCCTAACCCTTACCCGAAGCCTTACCCTAAACCGACCCCTAATCCTAACACGTACGCTAACACTATCCCGTACCCTAACACGTACGCTCACCCTAAACCTTTGTCGTACCCTAACCTGTCCCCTAAACCGTCCCCGTCCCCTAACCCTAACCCTAACCTTAACATTAACCCTAACCCTTACCCGAAGCCTTACCCTATCCCGTCCCCTAATCCTAACCCGTACGCTAACACTAATCCGTACCCTAACACGTTCGCTCACCCTAAACAGTTGTCGTACGCTAACCTGTCGCCTAAACCGTCCCCGTCCCCTAACCCTAACGCTAACCCTAACCCTAACCCTAACCCTTACCCGAAGCCTTACCATAACCCGTCCCTTAATCCTAACCTGTACGCTAACACTAACCCTTACCCTAACACGTATGCTCACCCTAAACCGTTGTCGTACACTAACCTGTCCCCTAAACCATCCCCGTCCCCTAACACTAACCCTAAACCAAACCCTAACCCTATCCCTAAGGCTTACCCGAAGCCTTACGCTAAGCCGTCCCCTAATCCTACTCCGTACGTTAACACTAACCCGTACCCTAACATGTACGCTCACCCTAAACCGTTGTTGTACCCTAAACTGTCCCCTAAACCGTCCCCGTCCCCTAACCCTAACCGTACAACTAACCCTAAACTTTACCCGAAGCCTTACTCTAACACGTCCCGTAATGCTAACCCGTACGCTAACAATAATCCGTACCCTAACACGTAGGCTCACACTAAACCATTCTCGTACCCTAACCTGTCCCGTAAACCGTCCCCATCCCCTAACCCTAACCCTAAGCCTAACCCTAACCGTTACCCGAAGCCTTTCACTAACCCGTCCCCTAATCCTAACGCGTACGCTAACACTAACTAGTACCCTAACACGTACGCTCACACTAAACCGTTGTCGTACACTTACCTGTCCCCTTAAACGGTCCCATCCCCTAACCATAACCCTAGCCCTAACTCTAACCATAACCCTTACCCGAAGCCTTACCCTAACCCGTCCCATAATCCTAACCCCTACGCTAACACTAACCCGTACCCTAACATGTACGCTCACCCTAAACCTTTGTCTTACCCTAACCTGTCCCCTAAACCGTCCCCGTCCCCGTCCCCATCCCCTAACCCTAACCCTAACCCTAACCCTACACCTAACCCTTAACCAAAGCCTTACACTATCCCGTCCCCTAATCCTAACCCGTACGCTAACACTAACCCGTACCTTAACACGTACGCTCACTCTAAACTGTTGTCGTAACCTAACGTGTCCCCTAAACCGTTCCCGTCCCCTAACACTAACCCTAACCCTAACCCTTACCCGCAGGTTTACCCTAACCCGTGCCCTAAACTAAACCGTACACTAACACTATCCAGTACCCTAACACGTACGCTTAGCCTAAACCCTTGTCGTACACTAACCTGTCCCCTAAACTATCCCCGTCCTCTAACCCTAACCCTAACCCTAACCCTAACCCTAGCCCTTACCCTAAGCCTTACGCTAACCCGTCCCCTAATCCTAACCCGTACGCTAACACTAACCCGTACCCTAACACGTACGCTCACCCTAAACCGTTGTCGTACCCTAACATGTCCCGTAAACCGTCCCCATCCCCTAACCCTAAACCTAACCTTAACCCTAACCCTAACCCTTACCCGAAGCCTTACCCTAACTCGTACCCTAATCCTAACCCGTACACTAAAACTAATCCATACCCTAACACGTACGCTCACCCTAAACCGTTGTCGTACCCTAACCTCTCCTCTAAACCGTCCTGTCCCCTAACCCTAACCCCAACACTAACCCTAAACCTTACCTGCAGCCTTAACCTAACCCGTGCCCTAAACCTAACCCGTACACTAACACTAAACATTACCCTAACACGTACGCTTAACCTAAACCCTTGTCGTACACTAACCTCTCCCCTAAACTGTCCCCGTCCTCTAACCCTAACCCTAACACTAACCCTAACCCTAGCCCTTAACCTAAGCCTTACGCTAACCCGTTCCCTAATCCTAACCCGTACGCTAACAGTAACCCGTACCATAACACGTATGTTCACCCTAAACCATTGTCATAATCTAACCTGTCCCCTAAACCGTTCCCGACCCCTAACCCTAACACTAACCCTAACCCTAACCCTAACCCTAACCATAACCCTTACCCGAAGCCTTACACTAAGCGGTCCTATTATCCTAACCCGTACGCTAACACTAAATCGTACCCTAGCTCGTATGCTCACCCTAAACTGTTGTCGTACCCTAACCTCTACCCTAAACCATCACCGTCCACTGACCCTAACCCTAACC
The DNA here is from genome assembly GCF_963924675.1 of Phocoena phocoena. Taxonomy (NCBI): domain Eukaryota; kingdom Metazoa; phylum Chordata; class Mammalia; order Artiodactyla; family Phocoenidae; genus Phocoena; species Phocoena phocoena. The sequence goes on along the minus strand of NW_027077762.1, from coordinate 289,651 downwards.
CTAAACCTAACCCTAACCCTTACCTGAAGCCTTACCCTAACCCGTCCCCTAATCGTAACCCGTACGCTAAACTAAACCGTACCCTAACACGTACGCTAATCCTACACCGCTGTCGTACTCAAACCTGTCCTCTAAACCGTCCGCGTTCCTTAACCCTAAAACTAACCCAACCCTAACCCTAAACCTAACCCTTACCGGAAGCCTTACCCTAACCCGTCACCTAATCCTAAACCGTACGCTAACACTAACCCATACCCTAACACGTACGCTCACCCTAAACTGCTGTCGTACACTAACCTGTCCTCTAAACCATCCCCGTCCCCTAACCCTAACCCTAACCCTAAACCTAACCCTAACCCTAACCCTAAACCTTACGCGAAGCATTACCCTAACCCGTCCAATAATCCTAACCCGTACGCTAACACTAACCCGTAACATAACACGTACGCTCATCCTAAACCGTTGTCGTAACCTAACCTGTCCCGTAAACCGTCCCCGTCCCCTAACACAAACCCTAAACCTAACCCTAAATCTAAACCTTACCCGAACCCTTACCCTAACACGTTCCGTAATCCTAAACCGTACGTTTACACTAACCCGTACCCTAACACGTTCGCTCACCCTAAACCGTTGTCGTACCCTAACATGTACCCTAAACCGTCCCCGTCCCCTAACCCTAACCCTAACCCTAACCCTAAACCTAGCCCTAACCCGAAACCTTACACTAACCCGTCCCCTAATCCTAACCCGTACGCTAAAACTAACCCATACCCTAACACGTACGCTCACCCGAAACCGTTGTCGTACCCTAACCTATCCCCTAAACCGTCCCCATCCACTAAACCTAACCTTAATCCTAACCGTAAACCTTACCTGAAGCCTTACCCTAACCCGTCCCCTAATCCTAAACCGTATGCTAACATTAACCAGTACCCTAACACGTACGCTCACACTAAACCGTTGTCATACCCTAACCTGTCCCCTAAACCGTCCCCATCCCCTAACCCTAACCCTAATCCTAAACCTAACCCTAACCCTTACCCGAAGCCTTACCCTAACCCGACCCCTAATCCTAACACATACGCTAACACTATCCCGTACCCTAACACATACGCTCACCCTAAACGGTTGTCGTACCCTAACCTGTCGCATAAACCGTCCCCGTCCCCTAACCCTAACGCTAACCCTAACCCTAACCCTAACCCTTACCCGAAGCCTTACCATAACCCGTCCTTTAATCTTAACCTGTACGCTAACACTAACCCTTACCCTAACATGTACGCTCACCCTAAACCGTTGTCGTACACTAACCTGTCCCCTAAACCATCCCCGTCCCCTAACACTAACCCTAAACATAACCCTAACCCTATCCCTAACGCTTACCCGAAGCCTTACCCTAAGCCGTCCCCTAATCCTACTCCGTACGTTAACACTAACCCGTACCCTAACATGTACGCTCACCCAAAACCGTTGTTGTACCCTAAACTGTCCCCTAAACCGTCCCCGTCCCCTAACCCTAACCCTACAACTAACCCTAAACCTTACCCGAAGCCTTACTCTAACCCGTCCCCTAATGCTAACCCGTACGCTAACAATAATCCGTACCCTAACACATACGCTCACACTAAACCATTGTCGTACCCTAACCTGTCCCGTAAACCGTCCCCATCCCCTAACCCTAACCCTAAGCCTAACCCTAACCCTTACCCGAAGCCTTACACTAACCCGTCCCCTAATCCTAACGCGTACGCTAACACTAACCAGTACCCGAACACGTACGCTCACCCTAAACCGTTGTCGTAACCAAACCTCTCCCCTAAACGGTCCCCATCTTCTAACCCTAACCCTAACCCTAACCCTAACCCTAACCCTTACCTGAAGACTTACCCTAACACATTCCCTAATCCTAACCCGTACGCTAACACTAACCCATACCCTAACACATACGCTCAACCTAAACCGTTGTCGTACCCTAACATGTCCCCTAAACTGTCCCCTTCCCCTAACCCTAACCCTAACCCTAACCCTAACCCTAACCCTTACCAGAAGCCTTACACTAACCCGTCCCCTAATCCTATCCCGTACGCTAAAACTAACCCAAACCCTAACACGTACGCTAACCCTAAACCGTTGTCGTACCCTAACCTATCCTCTAAACCGTCCCCGTCCCCTAACCCTAACCCCAACCCTAACCCTAACCCTTACCCGCAGGCTTACACTAACCCGTGCCCTAAACCTAACCCGTACACTAACACTAACCAGTACCCTAACACGCATGCTTAACCTAAACCCTTGTCATACACTAACCTGTCCCCTAAACTGTCCCCGTACTCTAACCCTAACCCTAACCCTAACCCTAGCCCTTACCCTAAGCCTTACGCTAACCCGTCCGCTAATCCTAACCCGTACGCTAACAGTAACCCATACCCTAAGACGTACGCTCACCCAAACCATTATCATAAACTTACCTGACCCCTAAACCGTTCCCGTCCCCTAACCCTAACCCTAACCCTAACCCTAACCATAACCCGTACCCGAAGCCTTACACTAACCCGTCCCCTAATCCTAACCTGTATGCTAACACTAACCCGTACCCTAACACCTATGCTCACCCTAAACCATTGTCGTACCCTAACCTGTCCCCTAAACCGTCCGCGTCCCCTAACCCTTACCCTAACCCTAACCCTAACACTAACCCTAACCCTAACCCTTACCCGAAGCCTTAAACTAACTCGTCCCCTAATCCTAATGCGTACGCTAACACTAACCAGTACCCTAACACGTACGCTCACCCTAAACCTTTGTCTTACCCTAACCTGTCCCCTAAACCTTCCACGTCCCCGTCCCCATACCCTTACCCTAACCCTAACCCTAACCCTTACCCAAAGCCTTACCCTAACACATTCCCTAATCCTAACCCGTACGCTAACACTAACCCGTACCCTAACATGCACGCTCACCCTAATCCGTTGTCATACCCTAACATATCCCCTAAACCGTCCCCGTCCCCTAACCCTAACCCTAATACTAACCCTAACCCTTACCCGAAGCCTTACCCTAACCCGTCCCCTAATCATAACCTGTATGCTAACACTAACCCGTACCCTAACACGTACGCTCACCCTAAAACATTGTCGTACCCTACCCTGTCCCCTAAACCCTCCTCATCCCCTAACCCTAACCCTAACACTAACCCTAACCCTAAACCTTACCCGAAGCCTTACACTAACCCGTCCCATAATCCTAACCCGTACGCTAACACTAACCCATATCCTAAAACGTACGCTCACCCTAAATCATTGTTGTACCATAACCTGTTCCCTATACCCTCCCCGTCCCCTAACCCTAACACTAACCCTTACCCGAAGCCTTACCCTAACCCATCCCCTAATCCTAACTCATACGCTAACACTAAACCATACCCTAACACGTAGGCTCACCCTAAACCGTTGTCGTACACTAACCTGTCCCCTAAACCATCCCCGTTCCCTAACCCTAACCCTAACCCTAACTCTAACCCTAACCCTTACCCAAAGCCTTACCCTAACCCGTCCACTAATCCTAATGCGTACGCTAAAACTAACCCATACCCTAACACGTACGCTCACCTTAAATTGTTATCGTACCCTAACCTGTCCCCAAACCGTCCCCATCCCCTAACCATAACCCTAACACTAACTCTAACCCTAACACTTACCCGAAGCCTTACCCTAACCCGTCCCCTAATCCTAAACTGTACGCTAACAGTAACCCGTACCCTAACACGTACGATCACCCTAAACCTTTGTCTTACCCTAACCTGTCCCTAAACCGTCCACATCCCCGTCCCCATCCCCTAAACCTAACCGTAACCCTACCACTAACTCTTACCCAAAGCCTTACCCTAACCCGTCCCCTAATCCTAAACCGTACGTTAACACTAACCCGTACATTAACACGTACGCTCACCCTAAACCGTTGTCGTAACCTAACGTGTCCCCTAAACCGTCCCCGTCCCCAGCACTAACGCTAACCCTAACCCTAACCCTTACCCGAAGCCTTACACCAACACATTCCCTAATCCTAACCCGTACGGTAACACTAACCCGTACCCGAACACGTACGCTCACCCTAAACCGTTGTCGTACCCTAACATGTCCCCTAAACCGTCCCCGTCCCCTAACCCTAACCCTAACCCTAACCCTTACCCGAAGCCTTACACTAACCCGTCCCCTAATCCTAACCCCTACGCTAAAACTAACCCATACCCTAACACGTACGCTCACCCTAAACCGTTGTCGTACCCTAACCTATCCTCTAAACCGTCCCCTTCCCCTAACCCTATCCCAACCCTAACCCTAACCCTTACCCGCAGCCTTACCCTAACCCGTGCCCTAAACCTAACCTGTACACTAACACTAAGAAGTACCCTAACACGTACGCTTAACCTAAACCCTTGTCGTACACTAACCTGTCCCCTAAACTGTCCCCGTCCTCTAACCCTAACCCTAACCCTAACCCTCGCCCTTACCCTAAGCCTTACTCTAACCCGTCCCCTAATCCTAACCCGTACGCTAACAGTAACCCATACCCTAACACGTACGCTCACCCTTAACCGTTGTCATAACCTAACCTGGCCCATAAACCGTTCCTGTCCCCTAACCCTAACCCTAAACCTAACCCTAACCCTAACCCTAACACTTACCCGAAGCCTTACCCTAACCCGTCCCCTAATTCTAACCCGTACGCTAACAATAACACGTACCCTAACACGTACGCTCACACGAAACCATTGTCGTACACTAACCTGTCCCCTAAACCGTCCCCGTCCCCTAACCCTAACCCTAACCCTAACCCAAACCCTTACCCGAAGCCTTGCACTAACCCGTCCCCTAATCCTAAAGCGTACGCTAACACTAAGAAGTACCCTAACACGTACGCTCACCCTAAACTGTTGTCGTACACTAACCTGTCCCCTAAAACGTCCCCATCCCCTAACCCTAACCCTAACCCTAACTCTAACCCTAACCCTTATCCGAAGCCTTACCCTAACACGTCCCCTAATCCTAAAGCGTATGCTAACACTAAACAGTACCCTAACACGTACGCTCACCCTAAACCGTTGTCATGCCCTAACCTGTCCCCAAACCTTCCCCATCCCCTAACCATAACCCTAAACCTAACTCTAACCCTAACACTTACCCGAAGCCTTACTCTAACCCGTCCCCTAATCCTAACCCGTACGCTAACAGTAACCCATACCCTAACACGTACGCTCACCCTAAACCGTTGACATAAACTAACCTGGCCCCTAAAATGTTCCCGTCCCCTAACCCTAACCCTAACCCTAACCATAACCATAACCCTTACCCGAAGCCTTACCCTAACCCGTCCCCTAATCCTAACCTGTATGGTAACACTAACCCGTACCCTAACGCGCACGCTCACCCTAAAACATTGTCGTACCCTAACCTGTCCACTAAACCGTCTGCGTCCCCTAACCCTAACCCTAACCCTAACCCTAACACTTACCCGAAGCCTTACACTAACCCGTCCCCTAATCCTAACCCGTACGCTAACACTAAACCGTACCCTAACACGTACGCTCACCCTAAACCATTGTCGTACCATAACCTGTTCCCTAAACCATCCCCGTCCCCATCCCCTAACCCTAACCCTAGCCTTAACTCTAACCCTAACCCTTACCCGAAGCCTTACCCTAAACTATCCCCTAATCCTAACTCGTACGCTAACACTAACATGTACCCTAACAGGAAGGCTCACCCTAAACCATTGTCGTACACTAACCTGTCCCCTAAACCATCCCCGTCCCCTAACCCTAACCCTAACCCTAACCCTTACCCAAAGCCTTACCCTACCCCATCCACTAATCCTAACGCGTAAGCTAAAAGTAACCCATAGCCTAACACGTACGCTCACCTTAAACTGTTATAGTACCCTAACCTGTCCCCTAAACCATGCCGGTCCCCTAACCCTAACCCTAACCCTAACCCTAACCCTAACCCTTACCCGAAGCCTTACCCTAACCCGTCCCCTAATCCTACTCCGTATGTTAACATTAACCCGTACCCTAACACGTACGCTCACCCTAAACCGTTGTTGTACCCTAAACTGTCCCCTAAACCATCCCCGTCCCCTAACCCTAACCCTAACACTAACCCTAAACCTTACCCGAAGCCTTACCCTAACCCGTCCCATAATCCTAACCCGTACGCTAACAATAACACGTACCCTAACACGTACGCTCACACTAAACCATTGTCATAAGCTAACCTGTCCCCTAAACCATCCCCGTCCCCTAACCCTAACCCTAACCCTAACCGTAACCCTTACCCAAAGCCTTACACTAACCCGTCCCCGAAGCCTAACACGTAGGCTAACACTAACCAGAACCCTAACACGTACGCTCACCCTAAACCGTTGTCGTACCCTAACCTATCCTCTAAACCGTCCCCATCCCCTAACCCTAATCCCAACCCTAACCCTAACCCTTACCCGAAGCCTTACCCTAACCCGTGCCCTAAACCTAACCCGTACACTAACACTAACCAGTACCCTAACACGTACGCTTAACGTAAACCCTTGTCGTACAATAACCTGTCCCCTAAACCATGCCCGTTCCCTAACCCTAACCCTAACCCTAATCCTTACCCTAACCCTAACCCGAAGCCTTACACTAAGCTGTCCCCTAATCCTAATCCGTACGCTAACACTAACCCGTACCCTAACACGTACGCTCACCCTAAACCATTGTCGTACCCTAACCTGTCCCCTAAACCGTCCCCGTCCACTAACCCTAACCTTAACCCTAACCCTAAACCTAACCCTTACCGAAGCCTTACCCTAACCCGTCCCCTAATCCTATCCCGTACGCTAACACTAACCCGTACCCTAACACGTACGCTCACCCTAAACTGTTGTCGTACCCTAACCTGTCGCCTAAATCGTCCCCGTCCCCTAACCCTAACCCTAACCCTAACCCTAACCCTAACCCTTACCCGAAGCCTTACACTAACCCATCCCCTAATCCTAACACGTACACTAACACTAACCCGTACCCTAACACGTACGCTCACCCTAAACCGTTGTCGTACCCTAAACTGTCCCCTAAACCGTCCCCGTCTCCTAAACCTAACCCTAATCCTAACCCTAAACCTAACCCTTACCCGAAGCCTTACCCTAACCCGTCCCCTAATCCTAACTCGTACGCAAACACTAACCCGTACCCTAACGTACGCTCATCCTAAACCGTTTTCGTACACTAACCTGTCCCCTAAACAGTCCCCGTCCCCTAATCCTAACCCTAACCCTAACCCTAACCCTAAACCTTACCCGAAGTCTTACACTAACCCGTCCCCTAATCCTAACCCATACGCTAACACTAACCCGTACCCTAACACGTACGCTCACCCTAAATTGTTGTCGTATCCTAACCTTTCCCCTAAACCAACCCCGTCCCCTAACCATAACCCTAAATCTATCCCTAACCCTAACCCTTACCCGAAGCCTTACCCTAACCCGTCACCTAATCCTAAACCATACGCTAACACTAACCCGTACCCTAACACGTACGCTTACCCTAAAATGTTGCCATACCCTAACCTGTCTCCTAAACCGTCCCCGTCCCCTAAACCTAACCCTAACCCTAACCCTAACGCTTACCAAAGCCTTACACTAACCCGTCCCCTAATCCTAACCCGTATGCTAACACTAACCCGTACCCTAACACGTACGCTCACCCTAAACTGTTGTCGTACCCTAACCTGTCCCCTAAACCGTCCCCGTCCCCTAACCCTAACCCTAACCCTAACCCTAACCCTAACGCTAACCCAAACCCTTACCCGAAGCCTTACCCTAACACGTCACTTAATCCTAACCCATACGCTAACACTAACCCGTACCCTAACACGTATGCTCACCCTAAACCGTTGTCATAGCCTAACCTGTCCCCTAAACCGTCCCCTTCCCCGTCCCCTACCCCTAAGCCTAACCCTAACACTAACCCTTACCCGAAACCTTACACTAAACCGTCCCCTAATCCTATACTGTACGCTAACACTAAACCGTACACTAACACGTACGCTCACCCTAAACCGTTGTCGTACCTTAAACTGTCCCCTAAACCGTCCCTGTCCCCTAACCCTAACCCTAATCCTAACCTTACCCGAAGCCTTACCGTAACCCGTCCCCTAATCCTAACCCCTACGCTAACACTAAACCATACCCTAACACGTACGTTCACCCTAAAACGTTGTCGTACCCTAACCTGTACCTCAACCGTCCCTGTCCACTAACCATAAACCTAACCCTAACCCTAACCCTAAACCTTACCCGAAGCCTTACCCTAATCCGTCCCCTAATCCTAACCCGTACCCTCACACTAACCCATACCCAAAGACGTACGCTAACCCTAAACCGTTGTCGTACCCTAACACGTCCCCTAAACCATCTGCGTCTCCTAACCCTAACCGTAAACCTAAACCTTACACTTACCCGAAGCCTTACACTAACCCGTCCCCTAATCCTAACACGTTCGCTAACACTAACCCATACCCTAACACGTACGCTCACCCTAAATCGTTGTCATACCCTAACATGTCCCCTAAATCCTCTCCGTCCCCTAACCGTAACCCTAGCCCTAACCCTAGCCCATACACTAAGCCTTACGCTAACCCGTCCCCTAATCCTAACACGTACGCTAACAGTAACCTGTACCCTAACACGTACGCTCACCCTAAGCCGTTGTTGTACACTAAACTGTCCCCTAAACCGTCACCGTCTCCTAACCCTAACCCTAATCCTAACCCTAACCCTAACCCTTACCCGAAGCCTTACCCTAACCCGTCCCGTAATCCTAACCCGTACGCTAACACTAACTCGTGCCCTAACACGTATGCTCACCCTAAACCATTGTCGTACCCTAACCTGTACCCTAAACAGTCCCCGTTCACAAACCCTAACCCTAACCCTAACCCTAACCATAAACCTTACCCGAAGCCTTACCCTAATCTGTCCCCTAATCCTAACCCGTCCCCTAACAGTAACCCGTACCCTAACACATACGCTAACCCTAAACCGTTGTCATACCCTAACCTATCCCCTAAACCATCCCCATCCCCTAACCCTAACCCTAAACCTAACCTTAACCCTTACGCGAAGCCTTACACTAACCCGTCCCTTAATCCTAACACGTTCGTTAACACTAATCCATACCCTAACACGTACGCTCACCCTAAATCGTTGTCATACACTAACATGTCCCCTAAACCGTCCCCGTCCCCTAACCCTAACCCTAACCCTAAACCTAACCCTAACCCTAACACTAACCCTAACCCTAACCCTAACCTGAAGCCTTACCCTAAGCCGCCTCATAATCCTAACCCGTACGCTTACACTAACCCGTACCCTAACACGTACACTCACCCTAAACAGTTGTCGTAACCTAACCTGTCCCCTAAACCGTCCCCGTCCTCTAACCCTAACCCTAACCCTAACCCTAACCCTAACCCTTACCCGAAGCCTTACCCTTACCCGTCCCCTAATCCTAACCCGTACGATAACACTAACCCATACCCTAACACGTACGTTCACCCTAAACCATTGTCGTTCCCTAACCTGTCCCGTAAACCGTTCCCGTCCCCATTTCCTAACCTTAAACTTAACCCTAACCCTAACCCTAACCCTTACCCCAAGACTTACACTAACCCGTTCCCTAATCCTAACCTGTATGCTAACACTAAGCCTTACCCTAACACGTACGCTCACCCTAAACCGTTGTCATACCCTAACCTGTCCCCTAAACCGTCCCCGTCCCCTAACCCTAACCCTATCCCTAACCCTAACCCTAACCCTTACCCGAAGCCTTACCCTAACCCGTCCCTTAATCCTAACCCGTATGCTAACACTAACCCGTACCCTAACACGTACGCTCAACCTAAACCGTTGTCGTACCCCAAAACTGTCCCCTAAACCGTCCCCGTCTCCTAACCCTAACCCTAATCCGAACCCTAACCATAACCCTTACCCGAAGCCTTACCCTAACTCGTCCCCTAATCCTAACCCGTACACTTACACTAACCGGTACCCTAACACGTACGCTCACCCTAAACCATTGTCTTACCCTAACCTGTCCCGTAAACCGTCCCCGTCCCCTTTTCCTAACCTTAACCTTAACCCGAACCCTAACCCTAACCCTTACCCGAAGACTTACACGAACCCGTCCCCTAATCCTAACCTGTACGCTAACACTAAACCTTACCCTAACACGTACGCTCACCCTAAACCGTTGTCGTACACAAACCTGTCTCCTAAACCGTCACCATCCCCTAACCCTAACTCTAACCCTAAACCTAACCAGTCCGCTAAACCGTCCCTGTCCCCGTCCCCTAACCCTAAGCCTAACCCTAACGCTAACACTTACCCGAAGCCTCACACGAACCCGTCCCATAATCCTAACCCTTACGCTAACACCAACCCATACCCTAACACGTACGCTCACCCTAAACCGTTGTCATACACTAACCTCTCCGCTAAACCGTCCCCGTCCCCTAAACCTAACCCTAACCCTAACCCTAACCCTAACACTAACCCTTACCCGAAGCCTTACCCTAACCCGTCCTCTAATCCTAACCCGTACGCTAACAATAACCCGTACCCTAACACGTACGCTCACAATAAACCATGGTCGTACGCTATCCTGTCCCCTAAACCGTCCCCGTCCCATAACCCTAACCCTAACCCTAACCCTAACCCTTACCCGAAGCCTTACACTAACCCATACCCTAATCCTAACGCGTACGCTAACACTAACCAGTACCCTAACACGTACGCTCACCCTAAACCGTTGTCGTACCCTAACCTGTCCCCTAAAACGTCCCCATCGCCTAACCCTAACCCTAGCCCAAACTCTAAACCTAAACCTTACCCGAAGCCTTACCCTAACCCGTCCCCTAATACTAACCCGTATGCTAACACTAACCCGTACCCTAACACGTACGCTCACCCTAAACCTTTGTCTTACCGTAACCTGTCCCCTAAACCGTCCCCGTCCCCGTCCCCATCCCCTAACCCTAACCATAACCCTACCCCTAACTCTTACCCAAAGCCTTACCCTAACCCATCCGCTAATCCTAACCGGTACGCTAACACTAACCCGTAACTTAACACGTACGCTCACCCTAAATCGTTATCGTAACCTAACGTGTCCCCTAAACCGTCCCCGTCCCCTAACACTAACCCTAAACCTAACCCTAACCCTAACCCTTACCCGTAGCCTTACCCTAACACATTCCCTAATCCAAACCCGTACGCTAACACTAACCCGTACCCTAACACGTACGCTCACCCTAAACCGTTGTCGTACCCTAACATGTCCCCTAAACCGTCCCCGTCCCCTAACCCTAACCCTAACCCTAACCCTAACCCTAAACCTTACCCGAAGCCTTAACCTAATCCGTCGCCTAATCCTAACCCGTATGCTAAAACTAACCCATACCCTAACACATAGGCTCACCCTAAACCGTTGTTGTACCCTAACCTATCCTCTAAACCGTCCCCATCCCCTAACCATAACCACAACCCTAAACCTAACCCTAACCCTATCCCTAACCCTTACGCTAACAGTAACCCATACCCTAACAAGTACGCTCACCCTAAACTGTTGTCATAACCTAACCTTTCCCTTAAACGGTTCCCGTCCCCTAACCCTAACCGTAACCCTAAACTTTACTCGAAGCCTTACACTAACCCGTCCCCTAATCCTAACCCGTACGCTAACACTAACTCGTATCCTAACACGTACGCTCACGCTAAACCTTTGTCGTACCCTAACCTGTCCCGTAAACCGTCCCCGTCCCCTAATCCTAACCGTAACCCTAAACTTTACTCGAAGCCTTACACTAACCCGTCCCCTAATCCTAACCCGTACGCTAACACTAACCCATACCTTAACACGTACGCTCACCCTAAATCGTTGTCGTACCCTAACCTGTACCCTAAACTGTACTCGCCCCTGAACCCTAACCCTGACCCTAAATCTTACCCGTAGCCTTACGCTAACCCATCCCTTAATCTTAACCCGTACGCTTACACTAACCAGTACCCTAACACGTACGCTCACCCTAAACACTTGTCGTAACCTAACCTGTCACCTAAACCGTCCCCATCCCCTAACCCTAACCCTAATCGTAACCCTTACCCGTAGTCTTACCCTAACCCGTCCCCTAATCCTAACCCGTATGTTAACACTAATCCGTACCCTAACACGTACGCTCAACCTAAACCGTTGTCGTACACTAACATGTCCCCAAAACCGTACCCGTCTCCTAACTGTAACCCTAAACCTAACCCTAACCCTTACCCGAAGCCTTACCCTAAGCCGTCCCCTAATCCTAACCCGTAAGCCAGCACTAAATCGTACCCTAGCATGTACGCTCACCCTAACCCGCTGTTCTACCCTAACCTGTCCTCTAAACCGTCCCAGTCCCCTTACCCTAAACCTAACCCAACTCTAACCCTAAAACTAACCCTTACCCGAAGCCTTACCCTAACCCGTCCCCTAATCCTAACCCGTACGCTAACACTAACCCGTACCCTAAGACGTACGCTCATCCTAAAGCGTTGTCGTACCCTAACCTGTCCCCTAAACTGTCCCCGTCCCCTAAACCTAACCCTAAACCTAACCCTAACCCTTACCCGAAGGCTTACCCTAACCCGCCCCTAATCCTAACCCGTACGCTAACACTAACCCATACCCTAACACGTTCGCTAACCCTAAACCGTTGTCGTACCCTAACCTGTCTCCTAAAGCGTCCCCATACCCTAACCCTAACCCTAACCCTTACCCGAAGCCTTACCCTAACCCGTCCCCTAATCCTAACCTTTACGCTAACACTAACCCATACCCTAACACGTACGCTCATCCTAAACCGTTGTCGTACCTTAACCTCTCTCCTAAACCGTCACCATCCCCTAAACCTAAGCCTAACCCTAACCCTAACCCTTACCCGAAGCTTTACCCTAAGCCGTACCCTAATCCTAACACGTACACTAACACTAACCCGTACCCTAACACGTACGCTCACCCTAAATCTTAGTCGTACCCTAACCTGTCCGCTAAACCGTCCCCATCCCCTAACCCTAACCCTAAACCTAACCCTATCCCTAACCATAACCCTTACCCGAAGCCTTACCCTAACCCGTCCAATAATCCTAACCTGTACGCTAACACTAACCCGTACCGTAACACGTACGCTAACCCTAAACCGTTGTCGTAACCTAACCTGTCCCCTAAACCGTCCCCATCCCCTAACACTAACGCTAAACCTAACCCTAACCCTAAATCTTACCCGAAGCCTTACCCTAACCCGTTCCCTAATCCTAACCTGTACGTTTACACTAAACCGTACCCTAACACGTTCGCTCACCCTAAACCGTTGTCGTAACCTAACATGACCCCTAAACCGTCCCCGTCCCCTAACCCTAACCCTAACCCTAAACATAGCCTTTACCCGAAGCCTTACCCTCACACGTCCCCTAATCCTAACCCATACGCTAAAAGTAACCCATACCCTAACACGTTCGCTCACCCTAAACCGTTGTCGTACCCTAACCTATCCCCTAAACCGTCCCTGTCCCCTAAAATTAACCCTAATCCTAACCCTAAGCCTTACCCGAAGCCTTATCCTAACCCGTCCCCTAATCCTAACCCGTATGCTAACATTAACCCGTACCCTAACACGTACGCTCACACTAAACTGTTGTCGTACCCTAACCTGTCCCCTAAACCATCCCCATCCCCTAACCCTAACCCTAAACCCTACCCTAAACCTAACCCTAACCCTTACCCGAAGCCTTACACTAACCCGACCCCTAATCCTAACCCGTACGATAACACTATCCCGTACCCTAACACGTACGCTCACCCTAAACCATTGTCATACCCTAACCTGTCCCCTAAACTGTCCCCGTCCCCTAACCCTAATCCTAACCGTAACCCTAACCCTAACCCTAAACCTAACCCTAACCCTAACCTTAACCTTAACCCTAACCCTAACCCTAAACCTAACCCTAAACCTAACCCTTACCCAAAGCCTTACCCTAACCCGTCCCCTAATCCTAACACGTACGCTAAAACTAAACCATACCCTAACACGTACGCTCACCTTAAACTGTTTTCGTACCCTAACCTGTCCCCTAAACCGTCCCCGTCCCCTATCCCTAACCCTAACCCTAACCCTTACCCGAACCCTTACCCTAACCTATCCCCTAATCCTAGCCAGTACGTTAACACTAACCCGTACCCTAACACGTACGCTCACCCTAAACCGTTGTTGTACCCTAACCTGTCCCCTAAACCGTCCCCGCCCCTAATCCTAACCCTAAAACTAACCCTAAACCTTACCCGAAACCTTACCATAACCCGTCCCCTAATCCTAACCCGTACGCTAACAATAACCCGTACCCTAACACGTACACTCACACTAAACCATTGTCGTACCCTAACCTGTCCCCTAAACCGTTCCCATCCCATAACCGTAACCCTAACCCTTACCCTAACCCTTACCCGAAGCCTTACACTAACCCGTCCCTTAATCCTAACGCGTACGCTAACACTAAGCAGTACCCTAACATGTACGCTCACCCTAAACCATTGTCGTACCCTAACCTGTCCCCTAAACCGTCCCCATTCCCTAACCCTAACCCTAACCCTAACTCTAACCCTAACCATTACCCGAAGCCTTACCCTAACCCGTCCCCTAATCCTAAACCGTATGCTAACACTAATCCGTACCCTAACACGTACGCCCAACCTAAACCGTTGTCGTACCCTAACCTGTCCCCAATACCGTCCCCGTCCCCTAACCCTAACCCTAACCCAACCCTAACCCTAAACCTAACCCCTACCCGAAGCCTTACCCTAACCCGTCCCCTAATCCTAATCCTTACGCTAACACTAACCCGTACCCTAACACGTACGCTCATCCTAAACCGTTGTCGTACCCTAACCAGTCCCCTAAACCGTCCCCATCCCCTAAACCTAACCCTAAACCTAACCCTAACCCTTAGCCGAAGCCTTACCCTAACCCGTCCCCTAATCCTAACCCGTACGCTAACACTAACCCGTACCCTAACATACGCTCACCCTAAACCGTTTTCGTACACTAACCTGTCCCCTAAACAGTCCCCGTCCCCTAATCCTAACCCTAACCCTAACCCTAACCCTAACCCTAAACCTTACCCGAAGCCTTGCACTAACCCATCCCCTAAACCTAACCCGTACGCTAACACTAACCCGTACACTAACACGTACGCTCACCCTAAAACTTTGCCGTACCCTAACCTGTCTCCTAAACCGTCTCCATCCCCTAAACCTAACCCTAACCCTAACGCTTACCAAAGCCTTACACTAACCGTCCCCGAATCCTAACCCGTACGCTAACACTAACCCGTGCCCTATCACGTAGGCTCACCCTAAACTGTTGTCGTACCCTAACCTGTCCCCTAAACCGTTCCCGTCCCCTAACCCTAACCCTAACCCTAATCCTAACCCTAAACCTTACCCGAAGCCTTACCCTAACACGTCCCCTAATCCTAACCCATACGCCAACAGTAACCCGTACCCTAACACGTACGCTCACCCTATACCGTTGTCATAGCCTAACCTGTCCCCTAAACCGTCCCCGTCCCTGTCCCCTAAACTTAAGCCTAACCCTAATCCTAACCCTTACCCGAAACCTTACACTAACCCCTCCCCTAATCCTATACTGTATGATAACACTAAACCGTACCCTAACACGTATGCGCACCCTAAACCGTTGTCGTACCCTAACCTGTACCCTCAACCGTCCCCGTCCACTAACCATAACCCTATCCCTAACCCTAACTCTTAACCGAAGCCTTACACTAACCCGTCCCCTAATCCTAACCCGTACGCTAACACTAACCCGTACCCTAACACGTACGCTCACCCTAAAACATTGTCGTACCCTAACCTGTCCCCTAAACCGTCCCCGTCCCCTAACCCTTACCTTAACCGTAACCCTTACCCGAAGCCTTACCCTAACCCATCCCCTAATCCTAACCCGTACGCTAACACTAACACGTACCCTAAAACATATGCTCACCCTAAACCATTGTCGTACCCTAACCTGTCCCCTATACCATCCCCGTCCCTTAACCGTAACCCTATCCCTAACCCTTACCCGAAGCCTTACACTAACCAGTCCCCTAATCCTAACCCGTACGCTAACACTAACCCTTACCCTAACACGTACGCTCACCCTAAACCATTTTCGTACAATAACCTGTTCCCTAAACCGTCCCCGTCCCCTAACCCTAACCCTAACCCTAATCCTAACCCTTACCCGAAGCCTTACCCTAACCCATCCCCTAATCCTAACTTGTACGCTAACACTAACCCGTACCCTAACACGTAGGGTCACCCTAAACCGTTGTCATACACTAACCTGTCCCCTAAACCATCCCCGTCCCCTAACCCTAACAATAAACCTAACCCTAACCCTAAACCTTACCCAAAGCCTTACTCTAACCCGTCCCCTAATCCGAACGTGTACGCTAACACTAACCAGTACCCTAACACGTCCGCTCACCCTAAACCGTTGTCGTACCCTAACTTGTCCCCTAAACCGTCCCCGTCCCCGTCCCCATCCCCTAAACCTAACCCTAACCCTACCCCTAACCCTTACCCAAAGCTTTACCCTAACCTGTCCCCTAATCCTAACCCGTACGCTAACACTAACCCGTACCTTAACACATACGCTCACGCTAAAGCGTTGTCGTAACCTAACGTGTCCCCTAAACCGTCCCCGTCCCCTAACACTAACCCTAACCCTAACCCTAACACTAACCCTTACCCGAAACCTTACCCTAACACATTCCCTAATCCTAACCCGTACGCTAACACTAACCCGTACCCTAACACGTACGCTCACCCTAAACCGTTGTTGTACCCTAACATGTCCCCTAAACCGACCCCGTCCCCTAAACCTAACCCTAACCCTAACCCTAACCCTTACCTGAAGCCTTACACTAACCTGTCCCCTAATCCTAAACCGTACGCTAAAACTAACCCATACCCTAACACGTACGCTCACCCTAAACCATTGTCGTACCCTAACCTATCCTCTAAACCGTCCGTGTCCCCTAACCCTAATCCCAACCCTAAACCTAACCCTTACCCGCCGCCTTACCCTAACCCGTGCTCTAAACCTAACCCGTACACTAACACTAACCAGTACCCTAACACGTGCGCTTAACCTAAACCCTTGTCGTACACTAACCTGTCCCCTTAACTGTCCCCGTCCTCTAACCCTAACCCTAACCCTAACCCTAGCCCTTACCCTAAGCCTTACGCTAACCCGTCCCCTAATCCTAAACCGTACGCTAACAGTAACCCGTACCCTAACACGTACACTCACGCTAAACCTTTGTCATAAACTAACCTGTCCCCTAAACCGTTCCCGTCCCCTTACCCAAACCCTAACCCTGACCCTAACCATAACCCTTACCCGAAGCCTTACACTAACCCGTCCCTTAATCCTAACCTGTAAGCTAACCCAAACCAGTACCCTAACACGTACGCTCACACTAAACCATTGTCATACCCTAACCTGTCGCCTAAACCGTCCGCGTCCCCTAACCCTAACCCTAACCCTAACCCTATCCCTAACTCTTACCCGAATCCTTAAACTAACCCGTCCCCTAATCCTAAACCTTACGCTAACACTAAACCGTATCCTAACACATACGCTCACCCTTAACCATTGTCGTACAATAACCGGTTCCCTAAACCGTCCCCATCCCCGTTCCCGTCCCCTAACCCGAACCCTAACCCTTACCCGAAGCCTTACCTTAAACCATCCCCTAATCCTAACGCGTACGGTAACTCTAACCCGTACACTAACACGTAGGCTCACCCTAAACCATTGTCGTACACTAACCTGTCCCCTAAACCATCCCCATCCCCTAACCCTAACCCTAACCCTTACCCAAAGCCTTACCCTAACCCGTGAACTAATCCTAACGCGTACGCTAAAACTAACCCATACCCTAACACGTACGCTCACCTTAAACTGTTATCGTACCCTAACCTGTCCCCTAAACCGTCCCCGTCCTCTAACCCTAACCCTAACCCTAACTCTAACCCTAACCCTAACCCTAACCCTACCCCTAACCCTTACCCAAAGCTTTACCCTAACCTGTCCCCTAATCCTAACCCGTACGCTAACACTAACCCGTACCTTAACACATACGCTCACGCTAAACCGTTGTCGTAACCTAACGTGTCCCCTAAACCGTCCCCGTCCCCTAACACTAACCCTAACCCTAACCCTAACACTAACCCTTACCCGAAACCTTACCCTAACACATTCCCTAATCCTAACCCGTACGCTAACACTAACCCGTACCCTAACACGTACGCTCACCCTAAACCGTTGTCGTACCCTAACATGTCCCCTAAACCGTTCCCGTCCCCTAACCCTAACCCTAACCCTAACACTATCCATAACCCTTACCCGAAGCCTTACCCTAACCCGTCCCCTAATCCTAACCTGTATGCTAACACTAACCCGTACCCTAACACGTACGCTCACCCTAAACCATTGTCGTACCCTAACCTGTCCCCTAAACCGTCCACGTCCCCTAACCCTAAACCTAACCCTAACCCTAACCCTAAGCCTAACCCTAACCCTAACCCTTACCCGAAGCCTTACCCTAAACGGTCCCCTAATCCTACTCCGTACGTTAACACTAACCCGTACCATAACACGTACGCTCACCCTAAACCGTTGTTGTAACCTAAACTGTCCAATAAACCGTCCCCGTCCCCTAACCCTAACCCTAACACTAACCCTAAACCTTACTCGAAGCCTTACACTAACCCGTCACCTAATCCTAACCAGTACGCTAACAATAACCCGTACCCTAACACGTACGCTCACACAAAACCATTGTCGTACCCTTATCTGTCCCCTAAACCGTCCCCGTCCCCTAACCCTAACCCTAACCCTAAGCCTAACCCTTACCCGAAGCCTTACCTTAACCCGTCCACTAATCCTAACCCATACACTAACAATAACCCGTACCCTAAAACGTACGCTCACCCTAAACCGTTGTCGTACCCTAACCCGTCCCCTAAACCATCCCCATCCCTGTCCCCTAACCCTAACACTAACCCTAACACTAACCCTAACCCTTAACCGAAGCCTTACCCTAAGCGGTCCCCTAATCCTAACACGTACGCTAACACTAAACCGTAACCTAAAACGTACGCTCATCCTAAACCGTTGTTGTACACTAACCTGTCCCCTAAACCGTCCCCATCCCCAACCCTTACCCTAACCATAAACCTAACCCTAACCCTTACCCGAAGCCTTAACCTAACCCGTCCCCTAATCCTAACCCGTACGCTAACATTATACCATACCCTAACACTTACGCTCACCCTAAACCGTTGTCGTACACTTACCTGTCCCCTAAACTGTCCCCGTCCCTAAACCTAACCCTAACCCTAACCATAAACCTAACCCTTACCCTAAGCCTTACCCTAAACCGTCCCCTAATCCTAAACCATAGGCTAAAACTAACCCGTACCTTAACATGTATGCTCACACTAAACCATTGTCGTACAGTAACCTGTGCCCTAAACCGTCCCCATCCCCTAACCCTAACCCTAACCCAAACCCTTACCCGAAGCCTCACCCTAACCCGTCCACTAATCCTAACCCGTACGTTAACACTAATCCGTACCCTAATACGTACGCCCACCCTCAAACGTTGTCGTACACTAAACTGTCCCCTAAACCGTCCCCATCCCCTAACCCTAACCCTAAACCTAAGCCTAACCCTAACTCTTACCCGAAGCCTTACCCTAACCCATCCCCTAATCCTAAACCGTACGCTAACACTAACACATACCCTAACACGTACGCTCACCCTAAACCGTTGTCAGGTATGCTGAACCTAAACCGTTGTCGTATCCTATCCTGTCCCCAAAATCGTCCCCGTCCCCTAACCCTAACCCTAAACCTAACCCTTCCCCGAAGCCTTACCCTAAGCCGTCCCCTAATCCTAAACCGTACGCTAACACTAAATCATACCCTAGCATGTACGCTCACCCTAAACCGCTGTTGTACCCTAACCTGTCCTCTAAACCGTCCCCGTCCCCTAACCCTAAACCTAACCCAAGCCTAACCCTAAACCTAACCCTTACCCGAAGCCTTACCCTAACCCGTCCCCTAATCCTAACCCTTACGCTAACACTAACCCATACCCTAACACGTTCGCTCACCCTAAACCGTTGTCGTAACCTAACATGTCCCCTATACCGTCCCCGTCCCCTAACCCTAACCCTAAACCTAGCCCTTACCTGAAGCCTTACCCTAAACCGTCCCCTAATCCTAACCTGTACAGTAAAAGTAACCCATACCCTAACACGTACGCTCACCCTAAAATGTTGTCGTACCCTAACCTGTCCCCTAAACCGTCCCCGTCCCCTAACCCTAACCTTAACCTTAACCCTAACCCTTATTGTAAGCCTTACCCTAACCCGTCCCCTAATCCTAAACCGTACGCTAACAATAACCCGTACCCTAAGATGTATGCTCACACTAAATCATTGTCGTACACTAACCTGTCCCCTAAATCATCCCCATCCCCTAACCCTAACCCTAACCCTAACCCTTACCCAAAGCCTTACACTAACCCGTCCACTAATCCTAATGCGTAGGCTAACACTAACCAGTACCCTAACACGTATGCTCACCCTAAACAGTTGCCGTACCCTAACCTGTCCCCTAAACCGTCCCCATCCCCTAACCCTAACCCTAACCCTAACTCTAAGCCTAAAATTTACCCGAAGCCTTACCCTAACCCGTCCCCTAATCCTAACGCGTACGCTAACACTAACCAGTACCCTAACACGTACGCTCACCCTAAACCGTTGTCATACGGTAACCTGTCCCCTAAACCGTCCCCATCCCCTAACCCTAACCCTAACCCTAACTCTAACACTAACCCTTACCCGAAGCCTTACCCAAACCCGTCCCCTAATCCTAACCCGTACGCAAACACTAACCCGTACCCTAACACGTATGCTCACCCTAAACCGTTGTTGTACCCTAACCTGTCCCCTAAACAGTCACCGTTCCCAAACCCTAACCCTAACCCTAACCATAACCATAACCCTTACCCAAAGCCTTACCCTAACCCATCCCCTAATACTAACCCATACGCTAACACTAACCCGTTCCCTAACATGTACGCTCACCCTAAAGAGTTGTCGAACTGTAACCATTCCCCTAAACCGTCCCCATCCCCTAACCCTAACCTTAACCCTGACCCTAACCCTAACCCTTACCGGAAGCCTTACCCTAACCCGTCCCCTAATCCTAAACCGTACGCTAACACTAACCCGTACCCTAACACGTACGCTCACCCTAAACCGTTGTCGTACACTAACCTGTCCCCTAAACTGTCCCCGTCCACTAACACTAACCCTAACCCTAACTCTAACCCTAACCCTTACCCAAAGCCTTACCATATCCCGTCCCCTAACCCTAACCCGTACACTAACACTAACCCATACTCTAACACGTACGCTCACCCTAAACCGTTGTCGTACCCTAACCTGTCCCCTAAACCGTCCCCGTCCCCTAACACTAACCCTAACCCTAACACTTACCCGAAGCCTTACACTAACCCGTCCCCTAAACCTAAATCTTACGCTAACACTAAACGGATCCCTAACACGTACGCTCACCCTAAACCGTTGTCGTACCCTAACCTGTCCCCTAAACCATCCCCGTCCCCTAACCCTAACCCTAACCCTAAACCTAACCCTAACACTTACCCGAAGCCTAACCCTAACCCGTCCCCTAATCCTAACCCATACGCTAACACTAAACCTTACCCTAACACGTACGCTTACCCTAAATCATTGTCGTACCCTAACCTGTAACCTAAACCTTCCCCGTCCCCTAACCCTAACCCTAACCCTAACCCTAACCCTTCCCCGAAGCCTTACCCTAAGCCGTCCCCTAATCCTAACCCGTACGCTAACACTAAATGGTACCCTAGCATGTACGCTCACCCTAAACCGCTGTTGTACCCTAACCTGTCCTCTAAACCGTCCCCGTCCCCTAACCCTAACCCTAAACATAGCCCTTACCTGAAGCCTTACCCTAAACCGTCCCCTAATCCTAACCTGTACGCTAAAACTAACCCATACCCTAACTCGTACGCTCACCCTAAACCGTTGTCGTACCCTAACCTGTCCCCTAAACCGTCCCCTTCCCCTAACCTTAACCTTAAACCTAACCCTTACCCGAAGCCTTACCCTAACCCGTCCCTTAATCCTAACCCGTACGCTAACACTAACCCGTACCCTAACACGTACGCTCACCCTAAACGGTTGTCGTACACTAACCTGTTGCCAAAACCGTCCCCATCCCCTAACCCTAACTCTAACCCTAACCCTAACCCTTACCCGAAGCCTTACCATAACCCGTCCCTTAATTCTAACCTGTACGCTAACAGTAACCCTTACCCTAACACGTACGCTCACCCAAACCGTTGTTGTACCCTAACCTATCCCCTAAACCGTCCCCGTCCCCTAAACGTAACCCTAACCCTAACCCTTACCCGAAGCCTTACACTAACCCGTCCCCTATTCCTAACCCGTACGCTAACACTAACCCTAAACCTAACCCTAACCCTAAACATTACCCGAAGCCTTACCCTAACGCGTTCCCTAATCCTAACCCGTACGTTTACCCTAACCCGTACCCTAACACGTCCGCTCACCCTAAACCATTGTCGTAACCTAACATGTCCCCTAAACCGTCCCCGTCCCCGTCCCCATCCCCTAACCCTAACCCTAACCCTAAGCTTAACCCTTACCCAAAGCCTTACCCTAAACCGTCCCCTAATCCTAACCCGTATTCTAACACTAACCCGTACCTTAACACGTACGCTAACCCTAAACCATTGTCGTAACCTAACGTGTCCCCTAAACCGTCCCAGTCCCCTAACACTAACCCTAACCCTAACGCTAACCCTTATCCGAAGCCTTAACCTAACACATTCCCTAATTCTAACCCGTATGTTAACACAAACCCGTACCCTAACACGTACGCTCACCTTAAACCGTTGTCGTAACCTAACATGTCCCCTCAACCATCCCCTAACACTAACCCTAACCCTATCCCTAACCCTAACCCTAACCCTTACCCAAAATCTTACCCTAACCCGTCCCCTAATCCTAACCCGTACGCTAAAACTAACCCTAACACGTACGCTCACCCTAAACCGTTGTACCCTAACCTATCCTCTAAACCATTCCCGTCCTCTAAACCTAACCCCAACCCTAACCCTAAACCTTACCCGAAGCCTTACCCTAACCCGTGCCCTAAACCTAACCCGTACACTAACACTAACCAGTACCCTAACACTTACGCTTAACCTAAATCCTTGTCGTACACTAACCTGTTCCCTAAACTCTCCACGTCCCCTAACCCTAACCCTAACCCTAACCTTAACCCTAACCCTAACTCTTACCCGAAGCCTTACACTAACCCGTCCCCTAATCCTAACCTCTACGCTAACACTAAATCGTACCCTAGCACGTACGTTCACCCTAAACTGTTGTCGTACCCTAACCTGTACCCTAAATCATCACCGTCCCCTAACCCTAACCCTAACCCTAACTCTAACCATTACCCGAAGCCTTACCCTAACCCGTCCCCTAATCCTAATCCGTACGCTAACACTAAACCGTACCCTAACACGTACGCTCACCCTAAACCTTTCTCGTACCCTAACCTGTCCCGTAAACCGTCCCCGTCCCAGTCCTCATACCCTAACCCTAACCCTAACCCTACCCCTAACCCTTACCCAAAGCCTTACCCTAACCCGTCCCCTAATCCTAACCTGTACGCTAACACTAACCCATACCTTAACACGCACGCTCACCCTAAACCGTTGTCGTAAACTAACGTGTCCCCTAAACCGTCCCGGTCCCCTAACACTAACCCTAATCATAACCCTAACCCTAACTCTTACCCGAAGCCTTACCCTAACACATTCCCTAATCCTAACCCGTACGCTAACACTAACCCGTACCCTAACACGTACGCTCACACTAAACTGTTGTCGTACCCTAACATGTCGCCTAAACCGTCCCCGTCCCCTAACCCTAAACCTAACCCTAAACCTAACCCTTACCCAAAGCCTTACACTAACCCGTCCCCTAATCCTAACCCGTACGCTAAAACTAACCCATACCCTAACACGTACGCTCACCCTAAACAGTTGTCGTAACCTAACCTATCCTCTAAACCGTCCCCGTCCCCTAACCTTAACCTTAACCCTAACCCTAACCCTGACCCTTACCCGAAGCCTTACACTAACCCGTCCCCTAATCCTAACCCGTACGCTAACACTAACCCGTACCCTAACACGTACGCTCACCCTAAACCATTGTCGTACAATAACCTGTCCCCTAAACCGTTCCCATCCCCTAACCCTAACCCTAACCCTAAACATAATCCTAACCCTTACCCGAAGCCTTACCCTAACCCGTCCCCTAATCCTAACCCGTACGCTAACACTAACCCGTTCCCTAACATGTACGCTCACCCTAAAGAGTTGTCGAACTCTAACAGGTCCCCTAAACCGTCCCCGTACCCTAACACTTACCCTAACCCTGACCCTAACCCTAACTCTTATCGGAAGCCATACACTAACCCATCCCTTAATCCTAACCCGTACGCTAACACGAACCCGTACCCTAACACGTACGCTCACCCTAAACCGTTGTCATACCCTAAACTGTCCCCTAAACCGTCCCCATCTCCTAACACTAACCCTAATCCTAACCCTAACACTAACCCTTACCCGAAGCCTTACCCAAGCCCGTCGCCTAATTCTAAACCGTACGCTAACACTAACCCGTACCCTAACACGTATGCTCACCCTAAACCGTTGTTGTACCCTAACCTGTCCCCTAAACAGTCCCCGTTCCCAAACCCTAACCCTAACCCTAACCATAACCCTTAACCGAAGCCTTACCCTAACCCGTCCCCTAATCCTAATCCGTATGCTAACACTAACCCGTACCCTAACACGTACACTCACCCTAAACCGTTGTCGTACCCTAACCTGTCCGCTAAACCCGCCCCGTCCCTTAACCCTAACCCTAACCCTAACACTTACCCGAAGCCTTACCCTAAACCGTCCCCTAATCCTAACCCGTACGCTAACGCTGACCCGCACTCTAACACGTACGCTCACCCGAAACTGCTGTCGTACCCTAACCTGTCCCCTAAACCGTCCCCGTCCCCTAAAACTAAACCTAACCCTAACCCTAAACCTAACCCTTACCCGAAGCCTTACCCTAACCCGTCCCCTAATCCTAACCCATACTCTAACACTAACCAGTACCCTAACACGTACGCTCACCCTCAACCGTTGTCATACCCCAATCAGTCTCCAAAACCGTCCCCGTCACCTAACCCTAACCCTAACCCTAACAATAACCCTTACCCGAATCCTTACCCTAACCCGTCCCCTAATCCTAACCCGTACGCTAACACTAACCCGTACCCTAACACGTACGCTCACCCTAAACCGTTATTGTACCCTAACCTGTCCCCTAAACCGTCCCCGACCCCTAACCCTAACCCTAAACCTAACCCTAACACTAACCCTTACCCGAAGCCTTACCCTAACCCGTCCCATAATCCTAACCCGTACGCTAACACTAACCCATACCCTAACACGTACGCTCACCCTAAACCATTGTTGTACAATAACTTGTCCCCTAAACCGTTCCCATCCCCTAACCCTAACCCTAACCCTAAACATAACCCTAACCCTTACTCGAAGCCTTACCCTAACCCGTCCCCTAATCCTAACCCGTACGCTAAAACTAACCCGTTCCCTAACATGTACGCTCACCCTAAAGAGTTGTCGAACCCTAACCGGTCCCCTAAACCGTCCCCGTCCCCTAACCCTAACCCTGACCCTAACCCTAAACCATACGGAAGCCATACCCTAACCCGTCCCTTAATCCTAACCCGTACGCTAACACGAACCCGTACCCTAACACGTACGCTCACCCTAAACCGTTGTCGTACCCTAAACTGTCCCCTAAACCGTCCCCATCTCCTAACACTAACCCTAATCCTAACCCTAACACTAACCCTTACCCGAAGCCTTACCCAAGCCCGTCCCCTAATTCTAAACCGTACGCTAACACTAACCCGTAACCTAACACGTATGCTCACCCTAAACCGTTGTTGTACCCTAACCTGTCCCCTAAACAGTCCCCGTTCCCACACCTAACCCTAACCCTAACCCTAACCATAACCCTTAACCGAAGCCTTACCCTAACCCGTCCCCTAATCCTAACCCGTACGCTAACACTAACCCGTACCCTAACACGTACGCTCACACTAAACCGTTCTCATACACTAACCTCTCCCCTAAACCGTCCCCGTCCCCGTCCCCTAAAACTAACCCTAACCCTAACCCTAACGGTTACCTGAAGCCTTACACAATCCCGTGCCCTAATCCTAACCCGTACGCTAAAACTAACCCGTTCCCTAACATGTACGCTCACCCTAAAGAGTTGTCGAACACTAACCGGTCCCCTAAACCGTCCCCGTCCCCGTCCCCGTCCCCTAACCCTAACCCTAACCCTAACCCTAACCCTTACCCGAAGACTTACCCTAACCCGTCCCCTAATCCTAACCCGTACCCTAACACTAACCCGTACCCTAACACGTACGCTCACCCTCAACCTTTGCATACCCCAATCAGTCCCCAAAACCGTCCCCATCACCTAACCCTAACCCTAACCCTAACACTAACCCTTACCCGAATCCTTACCCTAACCTGTCCCCTAATCCTAACCCGTACGCTAACACTAACCCGTACCCTAACACGTACGCTCACCCTAAACCGTTGTTGTACCCTAACCTGTCCCCTACACCCTCCCCGACCCCTAACCCTAACCCTAAACCTAAACCTAACACTAACCTTTACCCGAAGCCTTACACTAACCCGTCCCATAATCCTAACCCGTACGCTAACACTAACCCATACCCTAACACGTACGCTCAACCTAAACCGTTGTCGTACCCTAACCTGTCCCCTAAACCGTCCCCGTCCCCTAAACCTAACCTTAACCCTAACACTACACCTAACCCTTACCCAAACCTTACCCTAACATGTCCCCTAATCCTAAACCTTAGGCTAACACTAAACCGTACCCTAACACGTATGCTCACCCTAAACCGTTGTCGTACACTAACCTGTCCCCTAAACCGTCCCCGTCACCTAAACCTAACCCTAACCCTAACCCTTACCCGAAGCCTTACTCTAACGCGTCCCCTAATCCTAATCCGTACGCTAAAACTAACCCGTACCCTAACACGTACGCTCACACTAAACCGTTGTCGTAACCGAAACTGTCCGCTAAACCGTCCACGTCCCCTAACCGTAACCCTAACCTTAACCCTAACCCTTACCCGAAACCTTACCATAACCCGTTGCCTAATCCTAAACAGTACGCTAACACTAACCCGTACCCAAACACGTACGCTCACCCTAAACCTTTGTCGTAACCTAACCTGTCCCCTAAACCGTCCCCGTACCCTAACCCTAACCCTAATCTTATCTCTAACCCTAAACCTTACCCGAAGCCTTACCCTAACCCGTCCTCTAATCCTAACCCGTACGCTAACACTAACCCGTACCCTAACACGTACGCTCATCCTAAACCGTTGTCGTACCCTAACCTGTCCCCTAAACCCTCCCCGTCCCCTAACACTAACCTTAACCCTAACCCTAACCCTTACCCAAAGCCTTACCCTAACCCATCCCCTAATCCTAACCCGTACGCTAACACTAACCCATACCCTAACACGTACGGTCACCCTAAACCATTGTCGTACCCTATCCTGTCCCCTAAACCGTCCCCATCCCCTAACCCTAACCCTAACACTAACCCTATCCCTAACCCTTACCCGAAGCCTTACACTAACCCGTCCCCTAATCCTAACCCGTACGCTAACACTAACCCGTACCCTAACACATACGCTCACCCTAAATCATTGTCGTACCCTAACCTGTCCCCTAAACCGTCCCCGTACCCTAACCCTAACCCTAAACCTAACCCTAACCCTTACCCGAAGCCTTACCCTAACCCGTCCCCTAATCCTAACCCGTACGCTAACACTAACCGTACCCTAACACGTACGCTCACCCTAAACCGTAGTTGTACCCTAACCTTTCCCCTACACTCTCCTCGTCCCCTAACCCTAACCCTAACCCTAACCCTGACCCTTATCCGAAGACTTACCCTAACCCGTACCCTAATCCTAACCCGAACGCTAACACTAACCCATACCCTAACACGTACGCTCACCCTAAACCGTTGTCGTACCCTAACCTGTCCCCTAAACCGTCCCCGTACCCTAACTCTAAACCTAACCCTAACCCCAACACTAACCCTTACCCGAAGCCTTACCCTAAACCCTCCCCTAATCCTAACCCGTACGCGAACACTAACCCGTACCCTAACATGTACGCTCACCTTAAACCGTTGTCGTAACCTAACCTGTCCCCTAAACCGTCCCCATCACCTAACCCTAACCCTAACCTTAACTCTAACCCTAAACCTTACCCGAAGCCTTACCCTAACCCGTCCTCTATTCCTAACCCGTACGCTAACACTAACCCGTACCCTAACACGTACGCTCATCATAAACCATTTTCGTACCCTAACCTGTCCCCTAAACCGTCCCCGTCCCCGTCCCCTAACCCTAACCCTTACCCGAAGACTTACCCTAACCCGTCCCCTAATGCTAACCCATATGCTAACACTAACCCGTACCCTAACACGTGCGCTAACCCTAAACCGTTGTCTTACCTAACCTGTCCCCTAAACCTTCCCCGTCCCCTAACTCTAACCCTAACCCTTACCCGAAGCCTTACCCTAACCCGTCCCCTAATCCTAACCCGTACACTAACACTAACCTGTACCATAACATGTACGCTCACCCTAAACCGTTTTCATACACTAACCTGTCCCCTAAACCATCCCCGTCCCCGTCCCCTAACCCTAACCCTAACCCTTACCCGAAGCCTTACCCTAACACATCCCCTATACCTAACCCGTACGCTAACACTAACCCATACCCTAACACCTACGCTCACCCTAAACCGCTCTGGTATCCTAACCTTTTCCCTAAACCGTCCCCGTCCCATAATGCTAAACCTAAATCTTTACAGATGCCTGTCCCTAAACCGTCCCCAAATCCTAACCCATACACTAACACTAAACTGTACCCTAACACGTAGGCTCACCCTAAATCGCTGTCGTACCCTAATCTGCACCCTAAACCGTCCCTTTCCCCAACCCTATCCCTCACCCTAACACTTATACGAAGCCTTACTCTAACCTGTCCCCTAATCCTAACCCAAATGCTAACACTGACCAGTACCCTAACATGTACGCTCACCCTAAAGCATTGTCCTACCCTAACCTGTACCCTAACACGTCCTCATCCACTAACCCTAACTCTAACACTTACCTGAAGCCTTACCCTAACACATCCCCTAATTCTAAACCGTGCGCTAACACTAACCCATACCCTAACTCGTACGATCACACTAAACCGTTGTCGTACACTAACCTGTACTCTAAACCTTCCATGTCCCCTAACCCTAACCCTAATCCTTACCGGAAAAGTTACCCTAACCCGTCCCCTAATCCTAACCCGTATGCTAACATTTACACCTACCCTAAGTTGTATGCTCAACAAAAACGGTTGTCATACACTAACCTGTACCTAAACAGTCCCTGTCCCATTACCCAAACCCTAACCCTTATCCGAAGCCTTACCCTAACCCGTCACCGAAGCCTAACTGGTACACTAACACTAACACATACCCTAACATGTACACTCACCCTAAACCATTGTCTTACCCAAACCTGTACCTTAAATCGTCCCTGGCCCTGTCCCCTAACATTAACCATAACCCTAACCCTTACCCAAAGCCTTATCCTAACCCGTCCCCTAATCCTAATCCGTACGCCAACACTAACCCATACCCTAACACCTACGCTCACCTTAAATCGTTGTCGTACACTAAATTGTACCCTAAACCGTTCCCATTCCCTAACCTAATCCCTAACCCTAACCATAAACCTAATCATTACCCGAAGCCTTAGTCTAAACTGTCCCCTAATCCTAAACCGTATGCTAGCACTAACACATACCCTAACATGTACACTCAACCTAAACTGCTGTCATATTCTAACCTATACCCTAAACCGTTCCCATCCCCTAACCCTAATGCTAACCCGACGTCTTACCCTATCCCTTCCACTAAACATGGACCATACGCTAACACTAAACCTTACCCTAACATGTATTCTCACACTAACACATTGTGGTACCCTAACCTGTACCTTGAACCGTCTCCATCTCCTAACCCTAACCCTTACCCTAAGCCTTACCCTAACCCGTCCCCTAATTCTAACCCATATGCTAACACTAACCTGTGCCCTAACATGTATGCTCACCCTAAACTGTTGTCGTACCCTAACCTGTACCCTAAACCGTCCCTGTCCCTGTTCCCTAACACTAACACATACCTGAATCATGTCTCTAAACCTTACACTAATCCTAACCCTTACGGTAGCACTAACATGTACCCTAACACATACGCTCACCCTAAACTTTTGTCATTCCCTAACCTGTATCCTAAATTGTCCCAGTCCCCTAACAATAACCCTAAACCTAAACCTAAACCTAACCCTTACGTGAAGCCTTACCCTAACCCGTCCCTTAATCCTAACCCGTATGCTAATACTAACCCATAACCTAACACGTACGCTCACCCTAAATCATTGTCATACCCTAACCTGTACCATAAATCGTCGTTGTCCCCAGCCTCAAACCGTTTCCCGAAACCTTATACTAACCCTTCCCCTAATCCTAACCCGTAAACTAACACTAACATGTACCCTAACACTTACGCTCACCCTATACCGTTGTCGTACCTTAAATTGTACCCTAAACTGTCCCCATCCCCTAACCCTAACCCTAACCCTAACCCTTACCCAAAGCCTTACGCTAACCCATCGGTAATCCTAACCCGTACGCTATCACTAACCTGTATCCTAACATGTACACTCACACTAAACAATTGTCGTACCCTATCCTGTACCCTAAAACGTCCCCATCCCCTAAACCTAAACTTAAGCCTTAGCCGAAGCCTTACCCTAACACCTCCCGTAATCCTAACCCGTTTGCAAACACTAACCCATACCTTAACACGTGTAGTCAACCTAAACTGTTGTCATACACTAAACTGTACCCTAAACCGTCCCCGTCCCCCAACCCGAACCCTAAATCTTACCCTTACCCGAAGTCTTACCTTAACCCGTCCCATAATCCGAAACTGTACGCTAACGCTAACCCATACCCTATCAGGTACACTCACCCTAAACCGTTGTCATACCCTAACCTGTAACAAAAACCGTCCCCATCCCCTAACCTTAACCCTAACTCTTATCCGAAACCGTACCCTAACACGTCCTCTAATCTTAACCCATACGCTAACACTAACCCACAGCCTAAAATGTACGCTCAACCAAAACTCTTGTTTTACCCTACACTGTACCCTAAACCGTCCCCATCCCCTAACCCTAACACTTTCCCTAAACCTTACAGTAACCCGTCCCCTAATCTAAACCCGTACGCTAACACTAACTCTTACTCTAACTGCTACGCTCACCCTAAACCTTTGTCTTACACTAACCTGTACCCTAAACCGTCCCTGTCCCCATCCCCTAACCCTAACCCTAACCCTACCCCTAACCCTTACCTGAAGCCTTACCCTAACCCGTCCCCTAATCCTAAACTGTACGCTAACCCTAACCAATACCCTAACACATACGCAGACCCTAAACCGTTGTCCTACCATAATCTGAAC
Organism: Phocoena phocoena; assembly: GCF_963924675.1. NCBI lineage: Eukaryota > Metazoa > Chordata > Mammalia > Artiodactyla > Phocoenidae > Phocoena > Phocoena phocoena. The sequence continues at coordinate 257,623 of NW_027077762.1, read as the reverse complement.
CGTAAACCATCCCTGTGCCCTAACCCTAACTCTAAACCTAACCCTTTCCCAAAGCATTACACTCACCCGTCCTCTAATCCTAACCCATACACTAACATGAACCCATCCCCTAACATATATGTTCTACTTAATTAGTTGTCGTACCCCAACCTGTATCCTAAACCTTCCCCATACCCTAACCCTAAACTTAACACTAACCCTTACCCGAAGCCTTACCCTAACACGTCATCTAACCCTAAACCGTACGCTAACACTAATACGTACCCTAACTGTTACGCTCACCCAAAAATGTTGTCGTACCTAACCTGTACACTAAACCATTCCCGTCCCCTAACCCAAATGCTAAAACTAACCCTTACACTAAACCTTACCCTAACCCTTCCCCTAACCCTAACCCGTACACTAACACTATCCCGTACTCTAATACATACGCTCACCCTAAACCTTACCCGTCCCCTGAGCCTAACCCTAAACCTAACCCTTACCCAAAGCCGAACCCTAACGCGTCCCCTATTCCTAACCAGTTCACTTACACTAAACCATACCCAAACACGTACGCTCCCCTAAACCATTGTCGTACCCTAACATGTACCCTAAACCATCCCCTTCCCCTAACCCTACCCCTAACACTTATGCGAAGACTTACCCTAACCCGTCCCCTATTCCTAGCCCATACGGTGACACTAACCATTACCGTAACACGTATGCTCACCCTAAACCGTTTTCGTACCCTAACCTTTACCCGAATCTGTCCCTGTCCATTAACCCTAACCCTAAACCTTACGTGAAGCCTTACCTTAACCTGTCTCCTAATGTTAATCCATACACTAACACTAATCTGTACCCTCACACCTATGCTCACCCTAAATTGTTGTAGTAATATAACCTGTACCTTAAACCATCCCCATCCCCAAACCCTAACCCTAACCCCAACCCAGAGCACTTCCTCTTATGGTTCTTTACCTTAGGGAAATGAAATCAAAAAGACACATCTATGCCAAAGTTTGGGATGGCTCCTTTTACAAGAACCTCGTCTATGATACAAGTTAAATATCCCAGAAAGTGAAATCTGGATAAAGAATTAGTGGTACTTACCTACAACTGAATATCACTCAGCAATGAAATCTATGTCTTCAGGTCTGAAGCAACATAATGAGTGGATTCAGGTATGATGATTCTAAGTGAAATAAGTCACACAGAAAAAGAAACATCATAAGATGTCACTAATACATGGAACTTAATCTTGGCTACACATGAACTGAATTACAAAACAGAACAGGGTCTCAAATTTAGAAAACCTACTTATGCTTGCTTAATGGGAAAGGTGGGTTGGGCTGCTGCATAAAACCAGAGACTGAAATTAGCACACATACCGTTCCTAAAACAAATATGTAATAGAATAGACCTACTCCTTGCTCAACGAAATGGACTTGACACCCCATATTCAAGACCTAGGAATATACCTGACTAGTAAGAATCTAAAAGCCTATGGATTTATATGTCCCCGTAAGAGAATCAAGCGTGTGTACAGCAGCATAAACGCAGCAGTGAAAATCATCTAAATCCCATTATCAATATAAATTTCAAGAAAAACCACAATAACAGAGAAATACAGAACAATTCTTAAATATTTCAATCAGGGCTAGTGATGCAACCTGGATTCAGCACATCTACACCTAGAGCTGGGTGAGACATAAGGCAGAACACTTGGGCTCATTGGTTTGTTGAGGTTCGGTGAGCAAAAGCAGACCCTTTGAAGTCATACTGCATGGTACCTATTCCATGAGTCCCAACTGTCCAGGTTAAAGGGATTCTTCTTTCAGCTAAAAAATGCACGGGGAGCCCAGAATATTGTCCACTGTGTGATCTGGAAACGTTTTTAAAGGCATCTCAAATTTCATTCCCTTGTACTCGGGCTCGGCATTCCAGATGCTTTACTAACACTCACCCAACTAGGTGAGTCGGTGCCTTTAACCTCCGTTTGGCCCAGTTTGCAATTTCTACGGAAGATGAACAGGAATAGGGAGAACCAATGAGAAAGTAGCTGTAGATGTTTGGAAGGGCAAATTTAAGTCTCATTTCCCAACAGGAAGATGAATTAACCAACTGCTCAGCGTACACTGCCGGAACCAGATTAGGGTCTGAAGCTATCTTGCGGTTTTGCGGTCAGCTCACAAGAAAGCGAGTTGGAGAAAGGAGCTCAGGGGCACTGTAATTCACAAACCTGCACAGTTATAAGTGACAGCAATCGTCCAAAATTATATTGAAGTAAGGCTGCGAAGAGGACTTGAAAGTGAGGCAGAATTGCAGGAAACCAATCTGGGAGGAAGACTGGAGTTGCATTTAAAACATAGGAAAACAGGCAGAACGAGGACAATGATGCACTTGGCAAAAAAAGCGCGTATGCTTTTTTCCTGAATATATCCAGGAAAAAACGCATACGTGCTTTTTGGCCAAATAAGCAAGCATGAAAAGGAAATCTGCACTACAATAAAGTCAAACTCCCCCCCCAGATCAAAAGGGCCATCTATAAAAAGTGTAAAATTCCAAAGCCAGGAAACACCACCAAGAAGAGGGAGCCTTGTTATGCCGATGGGCGGGACATAAATTGCGAACAGCCATTCTGGAGACCTGTATGGTGTTTCCTGAAACATATAAGAAACAAAGCAACACAGCCTATGGTACTTCCACTTATGGTCCTATAGCTCAGGGAAATTAAAATCAAAAAGACACAGCCACCCCAAAGATTCAGATGGCTCTGTTTACAACAACATCCTCTACTGTACAAGTTACATATCCCAGTAGGCGAAAAATGGATAAAGAACTTGTGGTACTTACGTACAATGGAATATCACACAGCATTGAAATCTACGTCATCAGGCCCGTAGCGGTGTAGTGAGTGGATTCAGGTACAATGATACTACGTGAAATAAGTCACACAGAAAAAGAAACATCATAAGATATCAGTAATACACGGAATGTAAACTTGGCTACACATGAACTGAATTACAAAACAGAACAGGGTCTCAAATTTAGAAAACAAACTTATGCTTGCTTAAGGGGAAAGGTGAGTTGGGGTGCTGCATAAAACCAGAGATTGAAATTAGCACAGATACCTTTCCATAAGCCAAATATGTAATACACAAGTCTTACTCCTTGCTCAATGAAATAGACTCAACAACTCATATTCAACGCCTAGAAATATACCTGACTACTAAGAATGTTAAAACCCATGGATTTATATGTCTCCGTAAGAGAATCAAGGGTGTGTACAGCGTCCTAAAGGCAGCAGTGAAAATCCGATAAATGCCATTTTCAAAATAAATTTCTAAAACAAAACACGAAGACAGTGAAATAGAGAGTAATAGTTTTTTTTTTCTTGCAGTAGTGGGCCTCTCACTGTTGTGGCCTCTCCCGTTGTGGAGCACAGGCTCCGGATGCGCAGGACCAGCGGCCACGGCCAACGGGCCGAGCCGCTCCACGGCATGTGGGATTCTCCCAGACTGGGGAATGAACCTGTGTCCCCTGCAACGGCAGGCAGATTCTCAACCACTGCGCCACCAGGGAAGCCTGAGAGCAATTCTTAAATAATTCATTCAGGGCTTGTGATGCAACCTGGATTAACCAAATCTACACCCAGTGCTAGGAGAGACATGAGGCTGGACACCTCCAGCTAATAGCATTGGTGAGCTTCAGTGAGCAAATACAGACCCTTTGAAGTCATACTGCATGATACCCATTCCATGGGTCCCAACACTCCAGGTTCAAGGGATTCTTCCTTCAGCTAAAACATGCATGGGAAACCCAGAGTATGGTCCACTGTGTGACAGGGAAACGATTTAAAATGCATCTCGGTTTTTGTCCCCTGGTACTCAGGTTCACCATTCCAGACACTTTATTAACACTCTCTCCACTTGGAGAGTCACTGCCTTTAACCTCCTATTTGGCACAGTTTGCAATTTCTGAGCAAGATGAATAGCAATAGGGAGAACCACTGAGAGACTAGCTGTAGGTGTTTCCACGGGCAAATTTAACGCTCATTACCCACCAGGAAGAAGAATTAACCAAAGGTTCAGTGTGCCCTGCTGGAACCAGATTAGGGCCTGAAGCAATCCTGCGTTTTGGCGGCCACCTCACAAGAAATCGAGTTGAAGAAAGGAGCTCAGGGGCACTGTAATTCACAAACTTGCAGAATTATAAATGACAGCTATCGTCCAAAAATGTATTGAAGTAATGCTGTGAAGAGGACTTGAAAGTGGGGTAGAATTGCAGGAAATTGATTTCACGGGGTAGACTAGAATTGTATTTAAAGCATAGGAATAGTGGCAGAACGTCGACAATGATGCACTTGGACCAAAAGTGCGTATGCGTTTTTTCCTGAATATATTCAGGAAAAAACGCATACGCACTTTATGGCCAACCAAGCAAGCATGTAAAGGTAATCTGCACTACAATGAAGTCTCACTGCCCCCTGTTCAAAAGGGCCATCTTGAAAAAGAGTAAAATCCAGAAAGGCAGGACAGGGCATGGAGAACAGGGAGCCTTGTTATGCTGATGGGTGTGATGTAAATTGCCAACAGACACTCTGGAGAAGTGTATGGTGTTTCCTGAATACCTAAAAAACAAAGCAACAGAGCCTATGGCATTTCCACTTATTGTCCTATAGGTTAGGGAAATTAAGATAAAAAACACACATCCACCCCAAAGTTTCGGACGGCTCTGTTTCCAAGAACCTCGTCTATGCTACAAGTCATATATGCCAAAAGGCGAAAAATGGATAAGGAAATTTCGGTACGAACGTAAAATGGAATATCACCCAGCAAAGAAATCTACATCATCAGGCCCATCGCGGCATAATGACTGGATTCAGGCACGATGATAATACGTGAAATAAGTCAACAGAAAGAGAAACATCATAAGATATCACTAATACAGGGAATGAAAACTTGGCTATACATGAACTGAATTACAAAACAGAAGAGGGTCTCAAATTAAGAAGACCAAGTTATGCTTGCTTAATGGGAAAGGTGAGTTGGGGTGCTGCATAAAACCAGAGATTGAAATTAGCACAGATACCATTCTATAACCCAAATAAGTAATAGAGAAGACCTATTCCTTGCTCAACAAAATGGACTCAATACCCCATATTCAATGCCTAGGAATATACCTGACTAGGAAAATTCTTAAAACCCATGGATTTATATGTCTCCATAAGAGAATCAAGCGTGTGTACAGCGGCATAAACACAGCAGTGAAAATCCGATAAATCCCATTATCAAAATAAATTTCAAAAACAGAACACAAAGACAGTGAAATAGAGAGCAATTCTTAAATAATTCACTCAGGGCATGTGATGCAACCGGGATTGACCACATCTACACCCAGAGCTGGTTGAGACATAAGGCTGGACACTTCAGGCTGATAGCATTGGGAGTTTTGGTGAGCAAATGCAGACCCTTTGAAGTCATACTGCATGGTACCCATTCCATGGGTCCCAACTCTCCAGGTTCAAGGGATTCTTCCTCCAGCTAAAATATGCATGGGAAACCCAGAATATGGTCCACCGTGTGATTGGAAAACGATTCAAAATGCATCTCAGTTGTCGTATCCTGGTTTTCGGGTTCACCATTCCAGACGCTTTACTAACACTCTCCCTGCTTGGAGAGTCAGTGCCTTTAACCTCCTGTTTGGCACAGCTTGCAATTTCTGTGCAAGATGAACAGGAATAGGGAGAACCAATGAGAGACTAGCTGTAGGCGTCTGCACGGGCAAATGTAACGTTCATTTCCCACTAGGAAGAGGAATTAACCAAAGGCTCAGTGTGCCCTGCCGGAAAGAGATTAGGGACTGAAGCAATCCTGCGGTTTTGTGCCCAGCTCACAAGAAAGCGAGTTGAAGAAAGGAGCTCAGGGGCACTGTACTTCACAAACTTGCAGAGTTATAAATGACAGCTATCCTCCAAAAATATATTGAAGTAAGCCTGCGAAGGGGACTTGAAAGCGGGGCAGAATTTCAGGAAAACGATTGCAGGGGCTACACTGGAATTGCCCTGAAAGGATAGGAAAAGAGGCAGAACGTCGACAATGATGCACTTGGCCAAAAATTGCGTATGAGTTTTTTCCTGAATATATTCAGGAAAAAACGCATACGCCCTTTTTGGCCAACAAAGCAAGACTGTAAAGGATATCTGCACTGCAATGAAGTCTCACTGCCCCCCGGGCAAAAGGGCCATCTGAAAAAAGTGTAAAATCCAGAAAGGTAGTACAGGATATGGAGAACAGGGAGCCTTGTTAGGCTGATTGGCAGGATGTAAATTGCCAACAGCCACCCTGGAGAAGTGTATGGTGTTTCCTGAAACACGTAAGAAACAAAGCAACACAGCCTATGGCACTTCCACTTATGGTCCTATAGCTTAGGGAAATTAAAATCAAAAACAGACAGCCACCCCAATGATTGGGACGGCTGTGTTCACAAGAAGCTCGTCTACAGTACCAGGTAAATATCCCAGAAAGCAAAAATGGATAAAGAAGTTGTGGCACGTACGTACAATGAAATATCACACAGCAATGAAATCTCTGTCATCAGGCCCGTAGTGGCATATTGAGTGGATGCATGTACGGTGATTCTACGTGAACTACGTCATATAGAAAATGAAACATCATAAGATATCACTAATACACGGAATATAAACTTGACTACACATGAACTGAATTACAAAACAGAACACGGACTCAAATTTAGAAAACCAACTAGTGCTTGCTTATGGGGAAAGGTGCGTTTGGGTGCTGCATAAAACCAGAGACTGAAATTAGCACAGATAACTTTCCATAAGCCAAATATGTAATAGACAAGACCTACTCCTTGCTAAACGAAATGAACTCAACACCACATATTAAACGCCTAGGAATATACCTGACTAGGAAGAATCTTAAAACCCATGGATTTATATGTCTCCGTAAGAGAATCAAGCGTGTGTACAGCGGCATAAATGCAGCAGTGAAAATCCGATAAATCCCATTATCAACATAAATTTCAAAAACAAAACACAAAGACAGTGAAATAGAGCGCCATTCTTAAATATTCACTCAGGGCATGTGATGCAACCTAGAATTACCACATCTACACTGAGAGCAGGTTGAGACATAAGGCTGGACACTTCAGGCTGATAGGATTGGTGAGGTTCGTTGAGCAAATGCAGACCCTTTGAAGTCATACTGCATGGTACCCATTCCATGGGTCTCAACTCTCCAGGTTCAAGGGATTCTTCCTTCAGCTAAAACATGCATGGGAAACCCAGAGTATGGTCCACCGTGTGATTGAGAAACGATTTAAAATGCATCTTAGTTTTCGTATCCTGGTCCTCGTTTTCACCATTCCAGACGCTTTACTAACATTCTCCCCACTAGGCGAGTCAGTGCCTTTAACCTCCTGTTTGGAACAGTGTGCAATTTCTGCGCAAGATGAAGAGGAAAAGGGAGAACCAATGAGAGACTAGCTGTAGGTGTCTGCACGGGCAAATATAACGCTTATTTCCCACCAGGAAGAGGAATTAACGAAAGGCTCAGCGTTCCCTGCCGGAAACAGATTAGAGCCCGAAGCAACCCTGCCGTTTTGTGCCCAGCTCAAAAGATAGCGGGTTGAAGAAAGGAGCTCAGGGGCACTGTAATTCACAAAGCTGCAGAGTTATAAATGACAGCTATCCTCCAAAATAATATTGAAGTGAGCCTGGGAAGAGGACTTCAAAGCGGGGCAGAATTTCAGGAAAACGATTGCAGGGGTTAGACTGGAATTGCCCTGAAAGCATAGGAAAAGAGGCAGAACGTCGACAATGATGCTCTTGGCCAAAAAGTGCATATGCGATTTTTCCTGAATATATTCAGGAAAAAAACGAATACGACCATTTTGGACAACCAAGCAAGCCTGGAAAGGAAAGCAGCACTACAATGAAATCTCACTGCCCTCTGGTCAAAAGGGACATCTGAAAAATATATAAAATCCAGAAAGGCAGGACTGGCCATGGAGAACAGGGATCATTGTTATGCTGATGGGCAGGATGTAAATTGCCAACAGCTACTCTGGAGAAGTGTATGGTGTTCCCTGAAACACATAAGAAACAAAGCAACACAGCCTATGGCACTTCAACTTATGGTTCTATAGCTTAGGGAAATTAAATTCAAAAACACACAGTCACCTCAAAGTTTGGCACGGCTGTGTTCACAAGAAGCTCGTCTACAGTACCAGGTAAATATCGCAAAAAGCCAAAAATGGATAAAGAGGTTGTGGTTGGTAAGTACAATGGAATATCACTCAGCAATGAAATCTGTGTCATCAGGCCCGAAGCGGCATAGTTAGTGGATGCAGGTATGTTGATTCTACGTGAACTACGTCACACAGAAAAAGAAAAATCATAAGATATCACTAATACACGGAATATAAACTTGACTACAGAAGAACTGAATTACAAAACAGAACAGGGTCTCAAATTTAGAAAACCAACTAGTGCTTGCTTATGGGGAAAGGTGTGCTGGGGAGCTGCATAAAACCAGACACTGAAATTAGCACAGATACCATTCCATAAGCCAAATAGGTAATAGATAAGACCTACTCCTTGCTCAACAAAATGGACTCACTCCACATATTCAATGCCTAGGAATATACATGACTAGGAAGAATATTAAAACCCATTGAATTTTATGTCTCCGTAAGAGAATCAAGCATGTGTACAGCGGCATAAATGCAGCAGTGAAAATCCGATAAATCCCATTATCAAAATAAATTTCAAAAACAAAACACAATGACAGTGAAATAGAGAGCACTTCTTAAATAATTCATTCAGGGCATGTGATGCAACCGGGATTTACCACATCTACCCCCAGAGCTGGTTGAGACATAAGGCTGGACACTTCAGAATGATAGCATTGGTGAGTTTCGGTGAGCAAATGCAGACCCTTTGAAGTCATACTGCATGGTACCCATTCCATGGGTCCCAACTCTTCTGGTTCAAGGGATTCTTCCTCCAGCTAAAACATGCATGGGCAACCCAGAGTATGGTCCACCGTGTGACTGGGAAACGATTTAAAATGCATCTCAGTTTTCGTATCCTGGTCCTCGGGTTCACTCTTCTAGATTCTTTACTAACACTCTCCCCGCTTGGAGAGTCAGTGCCTTTAACCTCCTGTTTGGCACAGCTTCCAATTTCTGTGCAAGATGAACAGGAATAGGCAGAACCAATGAGAGACTAGCTGTAGGTGTCTGCATGGGGAAATGTAATGCTCATTTCCCACCAGGAAGAGGAATTAACCAAAGGCTCAGTGTGCCCTGCCGGAAACAGATGAGGGCCTGAAGCAATCCTGCGGTTTTGTGCCCAGCTCAAAAGAAAGCGAGTTGAAGAAAGGAGCTCAGGGGCACTGTAATTCACAAACCTGCCGAATTATAACTGACAGCTATCCTCCAAAAATATATTGAAGTAAGCCTGCGAAGGGGACTTGAAAGCAGGGCAGAATTTCAGGAAAACGATTGCAGGGGGTAGACTGGAATTGCCCTGAAAGCATAGGAAAAGAGGCACAACGTCGACAATGATGCACTTGGCCAAAAAGAGTGTATGTGATTTTTCCTGAATATATTCAGGAAAAAACGCATACGCCCTTTTTGGCCAACAAAGCAAGCCTGTAAAGGGAATCTGCACTACAATGAAGTCTCACTGCCCCCCAGGCAAAAGGGCCATCTGAAAAAAGCGTAAAATCCAGAAAGGTAGGAAGGGACATGGAGAACAGGGAGCCTTGTTATGCTGATTGGCAGGATGTAAGTTGCGAACAGCCAGCCTGGAGAAGTGTATGGTGTTTCCTGAAACACGTAAGAAACAAAGCAACACAGCCTACGGCACTTCCACATATTGTCCTATAGCTTAGGGAAATTAAAATGAAAAACACACAGTGACCTCAAAGTTTGGGACGGCTCTGTTCACAAGAAGCTCGTGTACAGTACCAGGTAAATATCCCAGAAAGCAAAAAATGCATAAAGAAGTTGTGGCACGTACTTACAATGGAATATCATTCAGCAATGAAATCTGTGTCATCAGGCCCATAGCGGCATAGTGAGTGGATGCAGCTACGGTGATTCTACGTGAACTAGGTCACACAGAAAAAGAAACTTCATAAGATATCACTAATACACTGAATATAAACATGACTACACATGAACTGAATTACAAAACAGAACAGGGTCTCAAATTTAGAAAACCAACTAGTGCTTGCGTAAGGGGAAAGGTGCGTTGGGGTGCTGCATCAAACCAGAGACTGAAATTAGCACAGATACCGTTCCATAAGCCAAATATGTAATAGACAAGACCTACTTGTTGCTCAACGAAATGGACTCAACACCCCACATTCAATGCCTAGGAATATACCTGACTAGGAAGAATCTTAAAACCCATGGATTTATATGTCTCCGAAAGAGAATCAAGCGTGTGTACAGCGGCATAAAAGCAGCCGTGAAAATCTGATAAATCCCATTATCAAAATAAATTTCAATAACAAACACAATGACAGTGAAATAGAGAGCAATTCTTAAATAATTCACTCAGGGCATGTGATGCAACCTGGATTTACCACATCTACACCCAGAGCTCGTTGAGACATAAGGCTGGACACTTCAGGCTGAGAGCATTGGTGAGTTTCGGTGAGCAAATGCAGACCCTTTGAAGTCATACTGCATGGTACCTATTCCATGGGTCCCAAATCTCCAGGTTCAAGGGATTCTTCCTTCAGCTAAAACATGCATGGGAAACCCAGAGTATGGTCCACCATGTGATTGGGAAATGATTTAAAATGCATCTCAATATTCGTATCCTGGTCCTGGGTTTCACCTTTCCAGATGCTTTACTAACACTCTCCCCGCTTGCAGAGTCAGTGCCTTTAACCTCCTGCTTGGCACAGTTTGCAATTTCTGCGCAATATGAACAGGAATAGGGAGAACTAATGAGATACTAGCTGTAGGTGTATGCATGGGCATATGTAACGCTCATTTCCCACCAGGAAGAGGAATTAACCAAAGGCTCAGTGTGCCCTGCCGGAAACAGATTAGGGCTTGAAGGAATCCTGCGGTTTTGTGCCCAGCTCACAAGAAAGCGAGTTGAAGAAAGGAGCTCAGGGGCACTCTAATTCACAAACCTGCAGAGTTATAAATGACATTTATCCTCCAAAAATATACTGAAGTAAGCCTGCGAAGAGGACTTGAAAGTGGGGCAGAATTTCAGGAAAACGATTGAAGGGTTAAACTGGAATTGCACTTAAAGCATAGGAAAAGAGGGAGAACGTCGATAATGATGCACTTTTCCAAAAAGTGCGGATGAGTTTTTCCCTAAATATATTCAGGAAAAAACGCATACGCACTTTTTGGCCAACCAAGCAAGCTTGTAAAGAAATCTGCACTACAATGAAGTCTCAGTGCCCCCCAGGGCAAAAGGGTCATTTAAAAAAATTGTAAAATCCAGAAACGGAGGACAGGCAATGGAGAACAGGGATCCTTATTATGCTGATGCTTATGATGTAAATTGCCGACAGCCATTCTGGAGAAGTGTTATGTGTTTCCTGAAACACATAAGAAACAAAGCAACACAGCCTATGGCACTTCCACTTATGGTCCTATAGCTTAGGGAAATTAAAATCAAAAACACACAGCCACCTCAAAGTTTGGGACCTCTCTGTTCACAAGAACCTCCTTTACAGTAGCAGGTAAATATCTCAGAGAGCAAACAATGGATAAAGAAGTTGTGGTATGTACGTACAATGGAATATCACTCAACAATGAAATCTGTGTCATCAGGCCCGTAGCGGCATAGTGAGTGGATTCAGGTATGGTGAATCTACGTGAAATAAGTCACACATAAAAAGAAACATCATAAAATATCACTAATACACAGTATGTAAACTTGACTAAACATGAACTGAATTACAAAACAGAACAGTCTCAAATTTAGAAAACCAACTTGTGCTTGCTTATGGAGAAAGGTGCGTTGGAGTGCTGCATAAAACCAGAGACTGAAATTAGCACAGATACCGTTCCATAAGCCAAATATGTAATAGACAAGACCTACTACTTGCTCAACGAAATGGACTCAACACCACATATTCAACGCCTAGGAATATACCTGACTAGGAAGAATCTTAAAACCCATGGATTTATATGTCTCCGTAAGAGAATCAAGAGTGTTTACAGCGGAGGGTCGGCGGGAAGATGGCGGAAGAGTAAGACGTGGAGATCGCCTTCCTCCTCACGGATACACCAGAAATACATCTACACGTGGAACAACTCCTACCGAACACCTACTGAAGGCTGGCAGAAGACCTCAGAGCTCCCAAAAGGCAAGAAACTCCCCACGTACCTGGGTAGGGCAAAAGAAAAAAGAAAAAACAGAGACAAAAGAATAAGGACGGCACCTGCACCAGTGGGAGGGAGCTGTGAAGGAGGAAAAGTTTCCACACACTAGGAAGCCCCTCCACGGGCGGAGACTGCGGGAGGTGGAGGGGGGAGCTTCGGGACCGCGGAGTGGTGCACAGCGACGGGTGTGGAGGGCAAAGCGGGGAGATTCCTGCACAGATGATCGTGCCGACCGGCACTCACCAACCCGAGAGGCTTGTCTGCTCACCCGCTGGGGCGGGCGGGGCTGCGAGCTGAGGCTCGGGTTTCGGTTTTGGACGGAGCGCGGGGAGAGGACTGGGGTTGGTGGCTTGAGCATAGCCTAAAGGGGTTGGTGCGCCATGACTAGCCGGGAGGAAGTTCGGGGAAAAGCCTGCACCGGCCGAAGAGGCAAGAGACTTTTTCTTCCCTCTTTGTTTCCTGGTGCGCGAGGAGAGGGGTTTAAGAGCGCTGCTTAAAGGAACTCCAGAGACGGACGCGAGCTGTGGCTAAAAGCGCGAACCCCAGAGACGGGCGCAAGCCGCGGCTGAGGGCACGAGCCCCCGAGACGGGCGCGAGCCGCGGCGGGAAGCGCGAGCCCCAGAGACGGGCGCGAGCCGCGGCTGAAGCCGCGGACCCCAGAGACGGGCGGGAGATGCTGGGGCTGCTGCTGCCGCCACCAGGGGGGCTGTGTGCGAGCACAGGTCACTCTCCGCGCCCCTCTTCCGCGGAGCCTGTGCAGGCCGCCACTGCCGGGTTCCCGGGATCTGGGGACAGCTTCCCCGGGAGTACGCACGGCGGGTCTCAGGCTGGTGCAGCGTCACGCTGGCCTCTGCCGCAGCGTCATGCCGCCTCTGCCGCCGCAGGCCCGCCCCGCACGCAGTGCCCCTCCTTCCCCCATCCCCCAACCCCCGGCCTGAGTGAGCCGGAGCTCCCGAATCAGCGGCTCCTTTAACCCCGTCCTGTCTGAGCAAAAAAACAGACGCCCTCCAGCGATCTGCGCGCAGGGGCAGGGCCGGGTACAAAGCTGAGCTCCTGTGAGCTGTGAGAGCAGGGAGGAGAGGGGGAGGTCTCTCCCGGCAGCCGTGGAGGCGGCGGTTTGAAGCTCCACAATCAACTTGATGTGCCCTGCATTGTGGAATACCTGAATAGACAGGGAGTGAGCCCAAATTGAAGAGGGGGAATTTAGGAGCGAGATCGGTGATTTTTTTCCCTTTTCCTCTTTTTGTGAATGTGTGCATGTATGCTTCTGTGTGAGATCTTGTCTGTATACTCTTGTTTCCACCATTTGTCCTAGGGCTCTATCCGTCCATGGTTTTTTTTTTTAAAAAAAATAATTTTTTTTAATAATTAATTTTAATTGTAATAACTTTATTGAACTTTACCTTCTTTCTTTCTTTCTTTCTTTCTTTCCCTCCTTCCCTCCTTTAGACAGCGAATCACCCCAGGTTGAGGGGGTGGTCTCTGGGAGCAGGATTTATGATTTTTCCCCCTTTGCCTCTCTTTGTGAACGTGTATGTGTATGCTTCTGTGTAAGATTTTCTCTGTATAGCTTTGCTCCCAACAGTTGTCCTAGGGCTCTATCCATCCATGGTGTTTAAAAAAAAATTTTTTTTTCTTAATAATTAATTTTAATTGTAATAACTTTATTGCACTTTACCTTCATTCTTTCTTTCTTTCTTTCCTTCCTTCCTTCCCTCCTTTAGACAACAAATCACCCCAAATTGAGGAGGTGGTCTCTGGGAGCAGGATTTATGATTTTTCCCCCTTTGCCTCTCTTTGTGAATGTGTATGTGTATGCTTCTGTGTAAGATTTTCTCTGTATAGCTTTGCTCCCAACAGTTGTCCTAGGGCTCTATCCTTCCATGGTTTCTTAAAAAAAAAATTTTTTTTTCTTTCTTAATAATTAATTTTAATTGCAATAACTTTATTGTACTTTACCTTCGTTCTTTCTTTCTTTCTTTCCTTCCTTCCTTCCCTCCTTTAGACAGCAAATCACCCCAGGTTGAGGAGGTGGTCTCTGGGAGCAGGATTTAGGATTTTTCCCCCTTTGCCTCTCTTTGTGAACGTGTATGTGTATGCTTCTGTGTAAGATTTTCTCTGTATAGCTTTGCTTCCAACATTTGTCCTAGGGCTCTATCCGTCCATGGTTTTTTTTAAAAAAAAATTTTTTTTCTTAATAATTAATTTTAATTGTAATAACTTTATTGTACTTTACCTTCGTTCTTTCTTTCTTTCCTTCCTTCCTTCCCTCCTTTAGACAGCGAATCACCCCAGGTTGAGGAGGTGGTCTCTGGGAGCAGGATTTATGATTTTTCCCCCTTTGCCTCTCTTTGTGAACACGTATGTGTATGCTTCTGTGTAAGATTTTCTCTGTATAGCTTTGTTTCCAACATTTGTCCTAGGGTTCTATCTGTTCTTTTTTTTTTTTTTTTTTTTCTTTCTTTCTAAATATTTTTTAGTACAATAACTATATTATACTTTATTTTATTTTTACTGTATCTTCTTTCTTTCTGTCTTTTTTCCTTCTTTCCCTCCTTCCTTCCTCCCTTCCTCCCTCCCTCCCTCCTTTCTTTCCTTCTTTGCTTCTTTCTTCCTTCCTTCCTTTCCTCCTTTCCTCCTTTCCTTCTTTCTTTCCTCAAACTTCTACTAATTCTCTCTACATTTTCTCCTTCTTTCCCTCCTACCTTCCTTCCTTCCTCCCTCTCTCCCTCCTTTCTTTCCTTCTTTGCTTCTTTCTTCCTTCCTTCCTTTCCTCCTTTCCTTCTCTCTTTCCTCAAACTTCTACTAATTCTCTCTACATTTTCTCCTTTTTTCCCTCCTTCTTTCCTTCCTTCCTCCCTCCCTCCTTTTTTTCCTTCTTTGCTTCTTACTTCCTTCCTTCCTTTCCTCCTTTCCCTCTTTCTTTCCTCAAACTTCTACTAATTCTCTCTACATTTTCTCCTTCTTTCCCTCCTTCCTTCCTTCCTTCCTCCCTCCCTCCCTCATTTCTTTCCTTCTTTGCTTCTTTCTTCCTTCCTTCCTTTCCTCCTTTCCTTCTTTCTTTCCTCATACTTCTAATAATTCTCTCTACTTTTCCTCCCTTTTATTCTGAGCCGTGTGGATGAAAGGCTCTTGGTGCTCCAGCCCAGGAGGCAGGGCTCTGCCTCTGAGGTAGGAGAGCCAACTTCAGGACACTGATCAACAAGAGACCTCCCAGCTCCACATAATATTAAACGGTGGAAATCTCCCAGAGACCTCCATCTTAACACCAGCACCCAGCTTCACTCAACGACCAGCAAGCCACAGTGCTGGACAACCTATGCCAAACAACTAGCAAAACAGGAACACAACCCCACCCATTAGCAGAGAGGCTGCCTAAAATCATAACAAGGCCACAGACACCCCAAAACACACCACCAGACGTGAACCTGCCCACTAGAGAGACAAGATCCAGCCTCATCCAGCACAACACAGGCACTAGTCCCCTCCACCAGGAAGCCTACACAACCCGCTGAAACAACCTTAGCCACTGGAGACAGACATCAAAAACAACGGGAACTACGAACGTGCAGCCTGCAAAATGGAGACCCCAAACACAGTAAGATAAGCAAAATGAGAAGACAGAAAAACACACAGCAGATGAAGGAGCAAGATAAAAACCCACCAGACCTAGCAAATGAAGAGGAAATAGGCAATCTACCTGAAAAAGAATTCAGAATAATGATAGTAAGGATGATCCGAAATCTTGGAAGTAGAATGGACAAAATGCAAGAAACAGTTAACAAGGACCTAGAAGACATAAAGATGAAACAAGCAACGATGAACAACGCAATAAATGAAATTAAAAGTACTCTAGATAGGATCAATAGCAGAATAACTGAGGCAGAAGAACGGATAAGTGACCTGGAAGATAAAGTAGTGGAAATAACTACTGCAGAGCAAAATAAAGAAAAAAGAATGAAAAGAACTGAGGACAGTCTCAGAGAGCTCTGGGACAACATTAAACGCACCAATATTCGAATTATAGGGGTTCCAGAAGAAGAAGAAAAAAAGAAAGGGACTGAGAAAATAGTTGAAGAGATTATAGTTGAAAACTTCCCTAATATGGGAAAGGAAATAGTTAATCAAGTCCAGGAAGCACAGAGAGTCCCATACAGGATAAATACAAGGAGAAATACGCCAAGACACATATTAATCAAACTATCAAAAATTAAATACAAAGAAAGCATATTAAAAGCAGCAAGGGAAAAACAACAAATAACACACAAGGGAATCCCCATAAGGTTAACAGCTGATCTCTCAGCAGAAACCCTACAAGCCAGAAGGGAGTGGCAGGACATACTGAAAGTGATGAAGGAGAAAAACCTGCAACCAAGACTACTCTACCCAGCAAGGATCTCATTCAGATTTGATGGAGAAATTAAAACCTTTACAGACAAGCAAAAGCTGAGAGAGTTCAGCACCACCAAACCAGCTTTACAACAAATGCTAAAGGAACTCCTCTAGATAAGAAATGCAAAAGAAGGAAACGACCTATAATAACGAACCCAAAACAATATAGAAAATGGGAATAGGAACATACATATCGATAATTACCTTAAATGTAAATGGACTAAATGCTCCCACCAAAAGACACAGATTGGCTGAATGGATACAAAAACAAGACCCTTATATATGCTGTCTACAAGAGACCCACCTCAGACCTAGAGACACATAAAGACTGAAAGTAAGGGGATGGAAAAAGATATTCCATGCAAATGGAAACCAAAAGAAAGCTGGAGTAGCAATTCTCATATCAGACAAAATAGACTTTAAAATAAGGACTATTAAAAGGGATAAAGAAGGACACTACATAATGATCAAGGGATCGATCCAAGAAGAAGATATAACAATTGTAAATATTTATGCACCCAACATAGGAGCAGCTCAATACGTAAGGCAAATACTAACAGCCATAAAAGGGGAAATAGACAGTAACACATTCATAGTAGGGGACTTTAACACCCCACTTTCACCCATGGACAGATCATCCAAAATGAAAATAAATAAGGAAACACAAGCTTTAAATGATACATTAAACAAGATGGACTTAATTGATATTTATAGGACACTCTATCCCAAAACAACAGAATACACATTTTTCTCAAGTGCTCATGGAACATTCTCCAGGATAGATCATATCTTGGGTCACAAATCAAGCCTTGGTAAATTTAAGAAAATTGAAATTGTATCAAGTATCTTTTCTGACAACAACGCCATGAGACTAGATATCAATTACAGGAAAAGATCTGTAAAATATACAAGCACATGGAGGCTAAACAATACACTACTTAATAATGAAGTGATCACTGAAGAAATCAAAGAGGAAATTAAAAAATACCTAGCAACAAATGACAATGGAGACACAACGACCCAAAACCTATGGGATGCAGCAAAAGCAGTTCTAAGGGGGAAATTTATAGCAATACAAACCCACCTTAAGAAGCAGGAAACATCTCGAATAAACAACCTAACCTTGCACCTCAAGCAATTAGAGAAAGAAGAACAAAAAAGCCCCAAAGCTAGCAGAAGGAAAGAAATCATAAAAATCAGATCAGAAATAAATGAAAAAGAAATGAAGGAAACGATAGCAAAGATCAATAAAACTAAAAGCTGGTTCTTTGAGAAGATAAACAAAATAGATAAACCACTAGCCAGACTCATCAAGAAAAAAAGGGAGAAGACTCAAATCAATAGAATTAGAAATGGGAAAGGAGAAATAACAACTGACACTGCAGAAATAAAAAAAATCATGAGAGATTACTACAAGCAACTCTATGCCAATAAAATGGACAATCTGGAAGAAATGGACAAATTCTTAGAAATGCACAACCTGCCAAGACTGAATCAGGAAGAAATAGAAAATATGAACAGACCAATCACAAGCACTGAAATTGAAACTGTGATTAAAAATCTTCCAACAAACAAAAGCCCAGGACCAGATGGCTTCACAGGTGAATTCTATCAAACGTTTAGAGAAGAGCTAACACCTATCCTTCTCGAACTCTTCCAAAATATAGCAGAGGGAGGAACACTCCCAAATTCCTTCTACGAGGCCACCATCACCTTGATACCAAAACCAGACAAGGATGTCACAAAGAAAGAAAACTACAGGCCAATATCACTGATGAACATAGATGCAAAAATCCTCAACAAAATACTAGCAAACAGAATCCAACAGCACATTAAAAGGATCATACACCATGATCAAGTGGGGTTTATTCCAGGAATGCAAGGATTCTTCAATATACGCCAATCTATCAATGTGATAAACCATATTAACAAATTGAAGGAGAAAAACCATATGATCATCTCAATAGATGCAGAGAAAGCTTTTGACAAAATTCAACACCCATTTATGATAAAAACCCTCCAGAAAGTGGGCATAGAGGGAACTTTCCTCAACATAATAAAGGCCATATATGACAAGCCCACAGCAAACATCATCCTCAATGGTGAAAAACTGAAAGCATTTCCACTAAGATCAGGAACAAGACAAGGTTGCCCACTCTCACCACTCTTATTCAACATAGTTTTGGAAGTTTTAGCCACAGCAATCAGAGAAGAAAAGGAAATAAAAGGAATCCACATCGGAAAAGAAGAAGTAAAGCTGTCACTGTTTGCAGATGACATGATACTATACATAGAGAATCCTAAAGATGCTACCAGAAAACTACTAGAGCTAATCAATGAATTTGGTAAAGTAGCAGGATACAAAATTAATGCACAGAAATCTCTGGCATTCCTATATACTAATGATGAAAAATCTGAAAGTGAAATCAAGAAAACACTCCCATTTACCATTGCAACAAAAAGAATAAAATATCTAGGAATAAACCTACCTAAGGATACGAAAGACCTGTATGCAGAAAATTATAAGACACTGATGAAAGAAATTAAAGATGATACAAATAGATGGAGAGATATACCATGTTCTTGGATGGGAAGAATCAACATTGTGAAAGTGACTCTACTACCCAAAGCAATCTACAGATTCAATGCAATCCCTATCAAACTACCACTGGCATTTTTCACAGAACTAGAACAAAAAATTTCGCAATTTGTATGGAAACACAAAAGACCCCGAATAGCCAAAGCAAACTTGAGAACGAAAAAAGGAGCTGGAGGAATCAGGCTCCCTGACTTCAGACTATACTACAAAGCAACAGTAATCAAGACAGTATGGTACTGGCACAAAAACAGAAAGATAGATCAGTGGAACAGGATAGAAAGCCCAGAGATAAACCCACGCACATATGGACACCTTATCTTTGATAAAGGAGGCAGGAATGTACAGTGGAGAAAGGACAGCCTCTTCAATAAATGGTGCTGGGAAAACTTGACAGGTACATGTAAAAGTATGAGATTAGATCACTCCCTAACACCATACACAAAAATAAGCTCAAAATGGATTAAAGACCTAAATGTAAGGCCAGAAACTATCAAACTCTTAGAGGAAAACATAGGAAGAACACTCTATGACATAAATCACAGCAAGATCCTTTCTGACCCACCTCCTAGAGTAATGGAAATAAAAACAAAAATAAACAAATGGGACCTAATGAAACTTCAAAGCTTTTGCACAGCAAAGGAAACCATAATCAAGACCAAAAGACAACCATCAGAATGGGAGAAAACATTTGCAAATGAAGCAACTGACAAAGGATTAATCTCCAAAATTTACAAGCAGCTCATGCAGCTCAATAACAAAAAAACAAACAACCCCATCCAAAAATGGGCAGAAGACCTAAACAGACATTTCTCCAAAGAAGATATACAGAATGCCAACAAACACATGAAAGAATGCTCAACATCATTAATCATTAGAGAAATGCAAATCAAAACTACAATGAGATATCATCTCACACCAGTCAGAATGGCCATCATCAAAAAATCTAGAAACAATAAATGCTGGAGAAGGTGTGGAGAAAAGGGGACACTCTTGCACTGCTGGTGGGAATGTGAATTGGTTCAGCCACTATGGAGAACAGTATGGAGGTTCCTTAAAAAACTACAAATAGAATTACCATATGACCCAGCAATCCCACTACTGGGCATATACCCTGAGAAAACCAAAATTCAAAAAGAGTCATGTACCAAAATGTTCATTGCAGCTCTATTTACAATAGCCCGGAGATGGAAAGAACCTAAGCGCCCATCATCGGACGAATGGATAAAGAAGATGTGGCACATATACACAATGGAATATTACTCAGCCTTAAAAAGAAATGAAATTGAGATAGTTGTAATGAGATGGATAGACCTAGAGTCTGTCATACAGAGTGAAGTAAGTCAGAAAGACAAAGACAAATACCGTATGCTAACACATATATATGGGATTTAAGGGGAAAAAATGTCATGAAGAACCTAGGGATAAGACAGGAATAGAGGCACAGACCTACTGGAGAACGGACTTAAGGATATGGGGAGGGGGAAGGGTGAGTTTTGACAGGGCGAGAGAGAGTCATGGACATATACACACTAACAAACGTAGTAAGGTAGATAGCTAGGGGGAAGAAGCCGCAAGGCACAGGGATATTAGCTCGGGGCTTTGGGACAGCCTGGAGGGGTGGGAGGGGGAGAGTGGGAGGGAGGGAGACGCAAGAGGGAAGACACATGGGAGCACATGTATATGTATAGCTGATTCACTTTGTTATAAATCAGAAACTAACACACCATTGTAAAGCAATTATACCCCAATAAAGATGTTAAAAAAAAAAAAAAAGAGTGTTTACAGCGGCATTAACGCAGCAGTGAAAATCCGATAAATCCCAGTGTCAAAAAAAAATTTCAAAAACAAAACACAATGACAGTGAAATAGAGAGCAATTCTTAAATAACTCACACAGGGCATGTGATGCAACCTGGTTTACCACATCTACACCCAGAGCTGGGTGAGAGATAAGGCTGGACCCTTTGGGCTGATAGCATTGGTAAGGTTCAGTGAGCAAATGCAGACCCTTTGATGTCATACTGCCTGGTACCCATTCCATGGTTCCCAACTCTCCAGGTTCAAGGGATTCTTCCTTCAGCTAAAATTTGCATGGGAAACCCAGAGTATGCTCCACCGTGTGACTGGGAAACCTTTATACATGCATGTCTGTTTTCGTCCCCTGGTACTCAGGTTCACCATTCCAGACCCTTTTCTTACACTCTCCCCATTTGGAGAGTCAGTGCCTTTAACCTCCTGTTTGGCACTGTTTGCAATTTCTGCGCAAGATGAACAGGAATACGGAGAACCAATGGGAGACTATCTGTAGGTGTGTGCACGGGCAAATATTTTTTTTAACATCTTTATTGGGGTATAATTGCTTTACAATGGTGTGTTAGTTTTTGCTTTATAACAAAGTGAATCAGCTATACATATACATATGCTCCCTGTGTCTTCCCTCTTGTGTCTCCCTCCCTCCCTCTCTCCCCCTTCCACCCCTCCAGGCTGTCCCAATGCCCCGAGCTAATATCCCTGTGCCTTGCGGCTGCTTCCCCCTTGCTATCTACCTTACTACATTTGTTAGTGTGTATATGTCCATGACTCTCTCTCGCCCTGTCAAAACTCACCATTCCCCCTCCCCATATCCTCAATTCCGTTCTCCAGTAGGTCTGCGCCTCTATTCCTGTCTTATCCCTAGGTTCTTCATGACATTTTTTCCCTTTAAATTCCATATATATGTGTTAGCATACGGTATTTGTCTTTTTCTTTCTGACTTACTTCACTCTGTATGACAGACTCTAGGTCTATCCATCTCATTACAACTATCTCAATTTCATTTCTTTTTAAGGCTGAGTAATATTCCATTGTGTATATGTGCCACATCTTCTTTATCCATTCGTCCGATGATGGGCGCTTAGGTTCTTTCCATCTCCGGGCTATTGTAAATAGAGCTGCAATGAACATTTTGGTACATGACTCTTTTTGAATTTTGGTTTTCTCAGGGTATATGCCCAGTATGCACGGGCAATTTTAACACTCATTTCCCAACAGGAAAAGGAATTAACCAAAGGCTCAGCATGCCGTGCTGGAACAAGATTAGGGCCTGAAGCAATCCTGCGGTTTTGTGGCCAGCTCACAAGAAAGCGAGTTGAGGAAAGGAGCTCAGGGGCACTGTCATTCACATACCTGCAGACTTATAAATGACTGAAATCGTACAAAAATATATTGAATTAAGGCTGCGAAGAGGACTTGAAAGTGGGGCAGAATTGCTGGAATCCGATTTCAGGAGGTAGACGTGAATTGCTCTGAAAGCATAAGAGAAGTGGCAGAACCTCGTCAATGAAGCACTTGGCCAAAAAGGGCATATGCATTATTTCCAGGGCCATCATTCACGGGAGTAGGAGGCTCCCAGCATGCTCCAGTGGCCAACAGAGGGCCCACGTCACCAAGGCGATGTGAGCTAGCCAGGCAGGAGTGAACTGACATCAGAGGGCCCACCTCACAGAATGGTAGAGAACCCAGCCAGGATCAGACTCTCCCCAGAGGGCCCACATCACCAAGGTGATGGGAACCAGGCAGGAGTGTCCTCACACCTGTGGGGCCACATCATCAAAAGTTGAGGTACCCAGCACATGTGGCCTCAAACCAGAGGACCCACATCTCCATGGGTTTCGGAGTGAGGCAGGCAGGATTAACCTCACAACACATGTCCCATTGTATACAAAATGTGTGGAAACCAGCAGCTGGATCTTCCTAGCAGGCGGTCCAGAGCACTGAGGCTATGAGATCCAGGCCGGCATGAACTCACAACAGAGGGCCCTCATTGTGATTCTGTAAGCAACCCAGCCGTTGTGACCTCAGAGCAGAAGGCCCACATCCCCATGGGGAAGGGAAACAAGCAGGAGTGTCATCACAAGAGTGAGCACACATGAAAAAATGTGGGGAGCCCAGCAATTAGTGCCTGATGCCAGAGGACCCTCATCACCGAGGGGCGGTGGCTCCCAGCCAGCTCCGACTGCTACCAGAGGGGCGACGTCGCCAATGCGGAGTGCGACAACCAGGCAGGAGTGACCTCAGTGCAGAGGGTCAACCTCACAGAAGTGTGGAGAACCAAAGAGGATCAGATTCTCACCAGAGGGCCCACATCACCAAGGGAATGGGAACCAGGCAGGAGTGTCCTCACACTAGTGGGGCCACATCACCGAAAAGTGAGGGACCCAGCACACGTGGCCTCAAATCAGAGGACACACATCACAAGGGAGCTGGGATTGAGGCAGGCAGGAGGAGCCTCAAAACAGAGGGACCATAGAATTAAAGAGGTGAAGAATCCCGCAGTTGGAACCTCCCAGCAGGTGGCCAGGAGCAGCGAGACTATGGGATCCAGGCCGGAGTGATCTCACACCAGAGGGCCGTCATCATGAAACTGTGAGCAACCTAGGCGTTGGGATCTCAGAGCAGAAGGCCCACATTCCCATGGGGTTGGGAACCTGTCAGAAGTGTACTCGCACCACAGGGCACACATCAGAGAATTTTGGGAACCCAGGAGTTAGGGCCTGACGCCAGAGGGCCCTCATTACCAAGGGGAGGAGATTCCAATCAGGCACCAAACCCAACTGAGGGCCCACGTCGCCAAGGTGACGTGTGACAGCCAGGTAGGAGTGACCTCACTGCAGAGGGCCTACCTCACAGAAGGGTGAGGAACACAGCCAGGATAAGACTCTCACCAGAGGGCCCACATCACCAAGGTGATCAGAACCAGGCAGGAGAGTCTTCACACCAGTGTGGTCACATCATAGAAAGGTGAGGAACCCAGCACATGTGGCCTAATCCAGAAGACCCACATCTCCAAGGGGCTCGGAATGAGGCAGGCAGGAGTAGCCTCACAACACAGGGCCCATAGAATAAAAAAGCTGAGGAATCCAGCAATGGGAACCTCCCAGCAGGCGGCCAAGAGCACCAAGTCTATGCGATTCAGGCCGCAGTAAACTCACAGCAGAGGGTCCACATCATGAAACTGCGAGCAACCCAGCCATTTGGACCTCAGAGCAGAAGGTCCACATCCCCAAGGTGTTGGGAGCATGGCAGGAGTGTCCTCGCACCACTTAGCACATATCAGAAAATGTGGGTACCCAGCAGTTAGGGCCTGACGCCAGAGGGCCCTCATCACTGAGGGGAGGAGGCTCCCAGCATGTTCCAACTACCACAAGAGGGCCCACGTCGCCAAGGCGGGGTGTGCCAGCCAGGCAGGAGTGACCTCACAGCAGACGGCCCACCTCAAAGAAGTGTGAGGAACCCAACCAGGATCAGACTCTCACCAGAGGGCCCATATCACCAAGGGGATGGGAACCAGGCACGAGTGTCCTCACACCAGTGGGGCCACATCACTAAAAGATGAGGAAACTGGCACATATGGCCACAAACCAGAGGACTTACATCACCAAGGGGCTGGGAGTGACACAGGCAGGAGGAGCCTCCCAACAGAGGGCCCAAAGAATAAGAAAGGTGAGGAACCCAGCAGTTGGAACTTCCCAGCAGGTGGCCCAGAGTACAGAGGCTATGGGATCTAGGAATGAGTGAACTAACACCAGAGAGCTAACATCAGGAAACTGTGAGCAACCCAGTCGTTGGAACCTCAGAGCAGAAGGCCCATATCGCCATGGGGATGGGAACATTTCACGAGTGTCCTGGCATCACTGGGCTCACATCAGAAAACCTGGGGAGCCCAGCAGTTAGAGCCTGACGCCAGAGGGACCTCATCACCGAGGATAGGAGTCTCCAAAAGGATCCAACTGCCACCAGAGGGCCGACGTCACCAAGGCAATGGGAGCAAGCCAGGCAGGAGTTACCTCAGAGCACAGGGCCCACCTCACAGAACGGTAAGGAACCCAGCCAGGATCAGACTCTCACCAGAGGGGCCACATCAACAAGGGGCTGGGAAACAGGCACGAGTGTCCTCACACCATTGGGGCCACATCATCGAAAGGTGAGGGACCCAGCACACATGGCCTCACACCAGAGGACACACATCACAACGGGGCTGGGATTGAGGCAGGCAGGAGGAGCCTCAAAACAGAGGGCCCATAGAATAAAAAAGGTGAGGAATCCCGCAGTTGGAACCTCCCAGCAGGCGCCCAGGAGCAGCAAGCCTATGGGATCTAGGCCGGAATGAATGCACATCAGAGGGCCCTCATCATGAAACTGTGAGCACCCAGCCGTTGGGACCTCAGAGCAGAAGGCCCAAATTCCCATGGGGTTGGGAACCTGACAGGAGTGTACTCGCACCACAGGTCGCACATCCGCAAATTTTGGGAGCCCAGGAGTTAGGGTCTGACGCAAGAGGGCCCTCATTACCGAGGGACGGAGACTCGCAGCAGACACTAACTCCCAACTGAGGGCCCACGTCACCAAGGTGATGTGTGCCAGCCAGGCAGGAGTGACCTCACCGCAGAGGGCCTACCTCACAGAAGGGTGAGGAAACCAGCCAGGATAAGACTCTCACCAGAGGGCCCACATCACCAAGGGGATCGGAACCAGGCAGGAGGGTCCTCACACCAGTGTGGCCACATTATAGAAAGGTGAGGAACCCAGAACATGTGGCCTAAAACAGGGGACCCACATCTCCAAGGGGCTAGGAGTGAGGCAAGCAGGAGTATCCTCACAAAACAGAGCCCACAGAATAAAAGTTGTGAGGAATCCAGCAGTTGGAACCGGCCAGTAGGCCGCCCAGAGCACAGAGACTATGGGATCCAGGCCACAGCGAACTCACAGCAGAGGTCCCACATCATGAAACTGTGAGCAACCCAGCGGATGGGACCTCAGAGCAGAAGGCCCACATCCCTATGGGGATGGGAACCTGACAGGAGTGTCCTCGGCCCACTTCCACGAATCAGAAAATGTGGGAACCCAGCAGTTAGGACCTGAGGCCAGAGGACCCTCATCACCGAGGGGAGGAGGCTCCCAGCAGGCTCCAACTGCCACCATAAGGCCGATGTCACCAAGGCGGGGTGTGCCAGCCAGGCAGGAGTGACCTCAGAGCAGAAAGCCCACCTCACAGAAGTGTGAGGAACCCAACAAGGATCAGACTGTCACCAGAGGGCCAACATCACGAAGGGAATGGGAACCAGGCAGGAATGTCCTCACACCAGTGGGGCTACATCACCATAATTTGAGGTACCCAGCACACGTGGCCTCAAAACTGAGGACACACATCACCAAGGGGCTGGGAGTGAGGCAGGCCGGAGGATCCTCAAAACAAAGGGACCATAGAATAAAAAAGGTGAGGAATCCCACAGTTGGAACCTCCGGCAGGCTGCCAGGAGCAGCGAGGCTCTGGGATCTAGGCCGGAGTGAACTCACACCAGAGTGCCCTCATCATGAAACTGTGAGCAACACAGCCGTTGGGACCTCAGAGCAGAAGGCTCACATCCCCATGGGGATGGGAACCTGGCAGGAGTGTCCTTGCACCACTTAGCACGAATCAGAAAATGTGGGAACCCAGCAGTTAGGGCCTGAGGCCAGAGGGCCCTCATCACCGAGGGGAGGAGGCTCCCAGCAGGCTCCAACTGCCACCATATGGCCGACGTTGCCAAGGCGGGGTGTGCCAGCCAGGCAGGAGTGACCTCAGAGCAGAGGGCCCACCTCACAGAAGGGTGAGGAACCTAACCAGGATCAGACTCTCACCAGAGGGCCAACATCACCAAGGTGATGGGAACCAGGCACGAGTGTCCTCACACCTGTGTGGCCACATTATAGAAAGGTGAGGAACACAGCACATGTGGCCTCAAACAAGGGGACACACATCACGAAGGGGCTGGGAGTGAGGCATGCAGGAGGAGACGCACAACCGAGGGCCCATAGAATAAAAAAGGTGAGGAATCGAGAAGTTGGAAACTCTAAGCGGGAGGCCCAGAGCACTGACACTATGGGATACAGGCCAGAGCGAACACACAGCAAAGGGCCCACATCATGAAACTGTGAGCAAACCAGCAGTTGGGACCACAGAACAGAAGTCCCAAATGCCCATGGGGATGGGAACCTGGCAGGAGTGACTCGCACCACTGGACACACATCAGAAAATGTGTGGAGCCCAGCACTTAGGGCCTGACACCAGAAAGCCCTCATCACTGAGGGGAGGAGGCCCCAGCACGCTCCAACTGCCACCAGAGGGTCCACGTTGCCAAGGCGACGTGCGCCAGCCAGGCAGGATTGACCTCACAGCAGAGGGCCCACATCATGAATGTGTGAGCAACCCAGCCGTTAGGACCTCAGAACAGAAGGCCCACACGCTCATGAGGATGGGAACCTGGCAGGAGTGCCCTCGCACCACTTAGCACGTATCAGAAAATGTGGGAACCCTGCCGTTAGGGCCTGACGCCAGAGGGCCTCATCACCGAGGGAAGGAGACTCCCAGCAGGCTCCAACTGCCACCAGGGTGCCAAAGTCAGCAAGGCGGGTTGTGCCAGCCAGGCAGGAGTGACCTCAGAGAAGAGGGCTCACCTCACGGATGTGTGAGGAACCCAACCAGGATCAGAGTCTCACCAGAGGGCCCACATCACCAAGGGGATGGGAACCAGGCAGGAGTGTCCACACACCAGTGGGGCCACATCATCAAAAGATGAGGAACCCATCACATATGGCCTCAAACCTGAAGACACACATCACCATGTGGCTGGGAGTGAGGCAGGTATCTGGAGGGGCACATTTAACTCTAATTTCACACCAGGAAGAGGAATTAACCAAAGGCTCAGAGTGCCGTGCCAGACCCTGATTATGGCCTGAAGCAAACCTGCAGTTTTGTGGCCAGCTTACAAGGAAGCGAGTTAAGAAAGGAGCTCAGGGGCACTGTAATTCACAAACCTGCAGAGATAAATGACAGCTATTGGCAAAAATATATCGAAGTAAGTCTGCAAAGAGGACTTGAAAACGAGGCAGAATTGCAGGAATCATATTTCAAGAGGTAGATTCGAATTGCATTTAAAGCATATGAGAAGCGGCAGATTTTTGACAGTGATGCACATGGACAAAAAGTGCGTATACATTATTTCCTGAATATATTCAGGAAAAAACGCATATGAACATTTTGGCCAACCAAGCACTCCAGCAATGGAAATCCACACTACAATGAAGTCACATTTCCCATTCGTCAAAAAGGCCATCTGAATAAAGTGTAAAAACCAGAAACACAGGACAGGCCATGGAGAACAGGGAGCCGTGTTATGCTGATGGGCGGGATGTAAATTGCCAACAGACACTCTGGAGATGTTCATGGTGTATCCTGAAACATCTAAAAAACAAAGCTACAGAGCCTAGGGCACTTCCACTTTTGGCCCTATAGCTTAGGAAAATTAAAATCAACAAGACACAGCCAACACAAAATTTAGGGCTGCTGTGTTTACAAGAACCTCGAGTCCAGTACAAATTAAATATCCCAGAAAGAAAAAAATGGATAAAGAAGTTGTGTTACTTACGTACAACGGAATATCACTCAGCAGTGAAATCAATGTCATCAGGCCTGTAGCAGCAAATTGAGTGGATTTAATTATGATGATTCTAAGAGAAATATGTCACACAAAGAAAGATAATTATCATAAGATATCACTAATAGAGGGAGTGTAAACTTGGCTACACATAAACTGAATTACAAAACCGAACAGAGTCTCACATTTAGATAAAAACCTTATGCTTGCTTAAGGGGAAAGTTGAGTTGGGCTGCTGTATAAAAACAGATTGAAATTAGCACACATACCATTCCATAAGCCAAATACGTAATAAACAAGACCTACTCTTTGCTCGACGAAATAGACTCATCCATGGTGTATCACCTCACACCTATTAGAATGGGCATCATCAGAAAATCTACAAACAACAAATGCTGGAAACGGTGTGGAGATAAGGAATCCTCTTCCACTATTGTTGGGAACGTAAATTGATACAGTCACTGTGCAGAACATTATGGAGTTTCTTATAAAACTAAGAATAGAATTACCATATGATACAGCAATCCCTCTACTGGGCATATACCCAGACAAAACCATAAATCAAAAAGAGACATTCACCACAATGTTCATTGCATCACTATTTACACTATCCAGGTAATGGAAGCAACCTAAATGCCCACAGACAGACGAATGCATAAAGATGTGGTACATATATAAAATGGAATATTACTAAGCCATAAAAAGGAATGAAATTGGGACATTTGTAGAGACGTTGATGGATCTAGAGACTGTCATACAGAGTGAAGTAAGTCAGAAAGAGAAAAACAAATCTTGTATATTAATGCATATATGTGGAACCTAGAAAAATTGTACAGATGAACCGTTTTGCAAGGCAGAAATAGAGCAACACATGTATACAACAAACGTATGGACAACAAGGGGGGAAAGCTGTTGGGGATGGTGGTGGGAGGAGTTGAGATATTGGGATTGGTATGTATACATTTATATGTATAAAGTAGATAACCAAAAACAACCCGCTGTATAAAAATATAAAATTAAATTCAAAATAAAAAAATAAAATTAAAAAAAGTAAAACAGAAAAAATAGTCTTCCCTTCACATACATGTATTTATATGAATAAATTATTTCCATGCTTATATCTGTAAATACACAAAAGAGGAATAAAATCTACCTTGAACCAAAAACGAAAAAAAGATAAAAAAGAACAGAACCCACCAGTTACACAGAGGAAAACCGTTTCAGGGCACTTGCTCCAATTGCAAACAATTCTGAAGTTGGTCAGTGGTGGGGAATCATCTCCCATTCAGCCAGCATGCTCCTTGCAACAAGCGTCCTCACTGGAAAGCTGGGGGACCGTGCCGAGGTATCTGTGAGTAAACGTGGGCCGAGCCCCAGGCCAGCTGCTGCTGAAATGTTCCCACCCTTCCAAGGCTAAACACCTGAATATGTACAAGGACTTGAAAACCTAGAGGAAGGGCCATGGAGCCACATGAGGGACAGCATGCCAGCCGACTTGGTGCCTGCAGGCCAGCCAGGATGGTCCTGGCCCTGGGTGCTCTTCTGGAAGCTCTCCATTTCCCTGCCTGAGATACCCCTGCTGTCCCGGCCCTCACTGCTTTCTTCCTTCCTCACCTGTGCCCAGGGAGAAATTCCAGCGGCAGGTGTGGGTGACACATCCTCTTCTTTAGCAGGTAGCATCTTGGCAACTGCTGCAGAAAGTCCAGCAGAGCCCCACTCACACTGGGACACCTACAAAGCCGTGGCCTCTCACTCCCTCCCACCAGCCCAGCCCCGAGACTGCTGACAGGGCAGAGAAAATGGCGTCAGGCACAGCTGCAGGGGCTCTTGCTGCCTGGAGCGGTGTTTATATTGATCTCAACCCAGGCACACCTGGGGAGGGCTGGCCGGCACGGTCAGGCTTCCCAGGCCAGCCAATAATCACCCCTCAGGGGCTCACAGTTGCAGAAAATGGAACTTGCTGAATTGGCCAGGTCCAAGGAACCGGTGTGGGCTCCTGAGAGTCAGGATAGACAAGGGGCTGCAGCTCTGGCTTGTTTTCTAATTATATTATCTGGCCCATGAGTGGGAGACAACTTCAAGAAAACCCTCTCCTAATGAGAGGAACCCAGGAGTCAGGGAGAGGAGGGGTGGGTGGCGGTTGGAGACAGAGGCCTGGTGCCCCGGGTGCAGTGGAAGTCTCTGGAAGACCAGGTGGAGGAGGCCGCACAGAGTGATGCCCAGGGTCACAGACCTGTCAGAGCTGCTGTTTGTTAGTTCAAGTCCTGCTCTGAGGTGCTCTGTTTCAGATCTGAGCGACAGGTGAGCTGGGAGTGCTCTGCAATGAGGGCTATGTGCACGGTTCCTGTGTGCCCAGCCCTGCCAAGGTACCTGCAAGGGTAGCTCTGTATCCTGGGAGGGGCCTGACCACGGGAGCCCCATGGACTGCAGAGGACCTGCCCAGGGAATCCCATATCCTGGGAGGGGCCTGAACACGAGAGCCCCGTGGGCTGGGGTGGGGGTAGGGTACCTGCCCAGGTGAGCTCCATATCCTGGGATTGGCCTGACCTCGAGAGCCCCATGGGCTGCTGGAGTCCTGGTAATGGATGTCAGGACAGTCAGTGAAGCCACCGAGGATATACCTCCAGTAGTTCCTAAATCCTACACCCTGCTGGTCATTCTACCAACCACCAGGACTTGGTATTCTGTATTACTCTTCAATGATGCCTTCTTTTGTATTCCATTAGTCCCAGAGTCACAAGAAATTTTGGCTTGTCAGTGACAGGACTCAATATACAACTAAAAAAATACTTCCAGGCTGTCTTACCCCAAGGGTTCAAAAATTCCCACACCATCTTTGGGGAAAGCTCAGCTAAAGACCTAAAAGTTCTACCTCTGGAAAAGGAAACACTCCTTCAATATTCAGACAACATTCTGATCGCCAGCCCTACTAAGGAAGCCTCAGAACTACCAAGCCAATAAAGGATAGAAGTTGTCCACGAAAAAGCTCAAATATCACAGACTACGGTGACCTGCCTGGGCTTCATTCTCACAGAAGGTCGGAGAAGCCCATCCCAGGAAAGGGAAGAAACAATTTACAGCCTTACCCCTTTCTGAAACTAGAAGACAGCTTAGGGGTTCCTGGGGAAGCCAGGGTTTCCTGCCTCTGGATCCCTAACTACAGTCTACTAGCTGGGCCTCTATATGAAACACTGAAAGGAAAAGATGATGATCCTTTTGAATAGAATCCAGAAGTGGCCTTTCAAGAATGGAAAGAGCAGTCAATTCAGACCCTTGCCCTGGAACTCCCTAATTTAGCTAAACCCTTTGACCTTTACATTCCTGGTGAAAGGTGAATCGCCATTGGAGCATTAGTGCAAAAACTGGGACCACTTGAAATGGAACAATGCAAGAATGCCATCCAGGTAGGATAAACTATGGTCACCAAGGGGCTTGGCCCACTGCCATATCTGGCCAGGATACTGGTGGTATCTGAAAACCTGGAAATCAGCAGCCCAAAAGGCCACCTCCCTTCTAAGGGAAACGGACCCCACGTGGTGATCCTAACCCCCAACCATGCCCTGAAGTTGCAGGGTTTGCTCCGTGGGCACACTGACCTCGATTGAGGAGGCCCTCCAACTCCAAACTCCAGAGAGATAACCGGGGGCAACGGGGCACCATGACGACCCGTGTGACCATCACTTGACCTGGAGTTTCTCTCATAAAACAACAAGAGTGTGTCCCAAAAGAGTAGACTACTGCTTGCAGTACTTACTGTACCCAGAGGGGAGCTAATAATCTTGGCGGGGGAACCGTATATCATGCTGTCACCATAGAAAAGCCTACAGACACCCTGATGATGGTGGCCAATAAGACCGGCTGGACTCCTGTTTACTTCCAAAGGCTCTTGACTCAGTGACCATCATGATACTTCATCAACACTAACCCTGGACTGTCTGGGAGCTGAGCGGGAAGGGTCCTGACACCTGGTGCTGTTTTTACGTTAATTCAGGGGCCTAATGGAAGAAAGCGCAGACTGTTGGTCAGAGCATCTAGGCTGGCAGAAACGGTCAGTGAGAGCATCTAGGCTGGCAGAAACGGTCAGCCTAAGGTGGCTGAACAAATGTGGGGCGGGGTGAAACTGGACCTCACAGCGCCACTGCACATCTCCTTTCTGAACCCTTAAAGGTCATTAGAATCTATAACACTTCCAATACTGGTGCTTAGGCGGACGAGCAGGGAGGCAGGAGGCCTGGGGACAATCAACGTCACCTGGAGGCTGCTGGGGAGAAGTTCTGACCCTCGCCCACGGGTATGAGGCCTCCTAACTCAGCACTCAGCAGTTACAGAAAAAGGGTCTGCACCCGCAGCACTCCAAGAATGAGGAAAGGGACAAAAGGCAGAAGAGGAGTTTGTCCCAGGCAAAGCCCCTTAAAAATTCCTGGGAGATAAAAATAGAATCTGGGCAATAAAATAAATTCTAACCTTTTTTATCCTTTGTGCTTTGTCTAATTTCAGGTGCTCCTAGGGTCCCGCATACAGAGGTTCCACACCCGGCACTTCAGACCAGATTTCCTAGAGCAGAATGGCTCGATGACACTTCAGCTCCTGGGGCCCAGTTCAGACTCCGTGACATAGAGCCTGAGCTGCAGCCAACCAGGCCCTCGAGAGCTCAGCCCCCTCCCTCCCAGTGACTCTGACAGGATCTCTACACAGCAGCCCAGCCCACAGCCCACAGGGTAGCACCTCTCCATTCTCTGATCAAAATATAAAGTTTCCTTTGCTTTTGAACCAAACTCAGTCTCGATCTATTGGCTCCAATGACACTGGGCAGGGGGACACTTGTTGGCGTCCACTCTGGAGGATCAGTAACAGAAATTGAGAACATTGTAACTTCAATGAACAGATGTGTGAGCCAAACTGTAATTAACATAGAACAGTGTATAAGGCTCGGGTAAAATAAGATGTTTGTAACACTTCCATTTGATATTTCCATCACTTTCTTATAAGCAAGTTCAGTGAAAAGTTTGTCTTCTTTGTCAGGTCAATATTAGAGAAACAAAGTGATTTCTTTCCAAGGATGTACATCTAATAATCTTGGTTAAAGCTTCAATCTTGTTTTAAATGCTTTTGCATTTAAAATGATACCTCTCTTTCAGCTCCCCCATTTCTGAGAAGTATAACATCTTATAATTTATTATTACCAAAGGGAAATGGTAGGAGGAGGGATAAATTAACAGTTTGGGATTAACACATACACACTGCTATGTATGAAATCATCAGCAAGGAACTACTGTATAGCACAGGGAACTACACTCAATATTTTGCAATAACCTATAAGGGGAAATGATCTGAAAAAGAATAGATATTTTTATTGACATCATCCATCAATGATAGTAAAAATGGAACCTAAGGGAAGACAGTGGTGAGTGCTTCTGACCCTGAAGACTTCAATCATCTAAAGTTTGGACTCTGCCTACTTCCCAAGGCCCTTAATGAACATATGTGTAGCCGTAGCTTAAAAAATTCCCCAGTTTGGGTTGCGGAGAGACACTGATATTGAAAATCCCCTGGTGTTCTCCTCACATGAATGGGACCCTTCCTACACCTAAAACATGCCTGTCACACCCAGAGGATGGTATACCGTCTGATCGGGAAAAGTTTGGAAAAGGCATCTCATCTCCTCATCTCTTGGTGCTAGGGTTCACCACTCCAGCGTCTTTACTAACAGTCTCCCCACTTGGAGATGTCAGCACTGTCAACATCCTGTTGCATACAGTTTGGAATTTGTCCAGAGGATGAAGCGGAAGGAGGAGGAACAGTGAGAGACAAGTCCTAGGTGTTCGGACAGGCTCATGTCACTCTAATTTCCAATCAGGAAGACGAATTGACCAAAGGCTAGGGTTGCCCATGGAAACAGAATAGGGCTTGAGGAATCCTGATGCTTTGTGGCCAGTTCCCATAAACACAAGTTGGAAAATGGAACTCAGGGGCACTAAAATTCATGAAACTGCAGAGTTGAAAATATCTATCACTGAAAAATGTCTTGAGGAAAGTCAGAGAAAAGGACTTGTAAGCAACGGAGAATGGCAGGAAAGGGATTGGAAGAGGTAGAAAGGACTCGCCATTAAGCACAAGAAAAGGGGCTGAACATTGCCAACATTGCAGTTGGCCAAAAAGGGTGTATGCGTCTTTTTCTGTATATATTCAAGAAAAAGGCATACACTTTTTTAGCCAACCAAACAGGTGGGCACTGGAAATCAATACTACAAAACATATCACTTTGCATCAGTCAGAAGAGCCGTCCTCATAAAGTGTAAACACCAGAAATGCAGGACAGGGCAAGGAGAAAAGGGAGCCCTGTGAGTCTTATAGTGGAAATGTATATTGCCAACGGTCACTCTGGATAAGTGTATTGTGTTTACTAAAGCATCTAAAAAATGAGCTACCGAGCACAGGGCACTTGCACTCATGGAAGTATATCTTGGGAAAAACAAAAATCGAGAGGACACAGGCACCCCAATGTTTACCACCTCTCTGTTTAAAAGATCCTCGACTAGGATATAACTTAAATGTTTCTGCAGAGAAAAAATGGATAGAGATGTGGTGCTTATGTAGAGTGGAATATTACTCAGCCTGGAAATCAATGAAATACGGCCAGTTGTAACAACTCCAGAGGAGTTACGTGTGATCATTCGATGTCATAAAATTCAAAAAGAAAAAGACATAAGATATTACTAATACATGGAATGTTAACATGGCTACATATGAACTGAATTACAAAAGAGAAGAGGGTTTCAAATTAAGAAAACCAACTTATGCTTCCTTAAGGGGAAAGGTGAGTTGGGGTGCTGCATAAAACCAGAGATTGAAATTAGCACAGATACCGTTCCATAAGCCAAATATGTAATAGTCAAAACCTACTCCTTGCTCAACGAAATGGACTGAACACGCGATATTCAATGCCTACGAATATACCTGATTAGTAAGAATCTTAAAACCCATGGACTTATATGTCTCCGTAAGAGAATCAAGTGTGTGTAGAGCGGCATAAACGAAGCAGTGAAAATCCGATAAATACCGTTATCAAAATAAACTACAAAAACAAAACACAATGACAGTGAAATAGAGAGCACTTCTTAAATAATTCATTCAGGGCTGTGATGCAACCTGGATTTACCACATCAACACCCAGAGCTGGGTGAGACATAAGGCTGGACACATGGGGCTGATAGCATTGGTGAGTTTCTGTGAGCAAATGCAG
This sequence comes from Phocoena phocoena, assembly GCF_963924675.1. Lineage (NCBI taxonomy): Eukaryota > Metazoa > Chordata > Mammalia > Artiodactyla > Phocoenidae > Phocoena > Phocoena phocoena. The sequence continues at coordinate 221,557 of NW_027077762.1, read as the reverse complement.
ACCCTTTGAAGTTATACTGCATGGTACCCATTCCATGGGTCCCAACTCTCCAGGTTCAAGGGATTCTTTATTCAGCTAGAGCATGATTGGGAAACCCAGAGTATGGTCCACCATGTGATTGGGAAACGATTTAAAATGCATCTCAGTTTTCGTATCCTGGTCCTCAGGTTCACCATTCCAGATGCTTTACTAACACTCTGCCCACTTGGAGAGACAGTGCGTTTAAACTCCTGTTTGGCATATTTCGCAATTTCTTCACAAGATGAACAGGAATAGGGAGAAACAATGAGAGACAAGCAGTAGGTGTCTGCACGGGCAAATGTAACGCTCATTTCCCACCAGGAAAAGGAATTAGCCAAAGCATCAGAGAGCCCTGCCCGAAAGAGATTGGGGCCTGAAGCAATACTGTGGTTTTGTGCCCAGCTCACAAGAAGGGGGGTTGAAGAAAGGAGCTGAGGGGAACTGTCATTCACAAACGTGCAGAGTTATAAATGAAAGCTATCGGCAAAAAATATACTGACTAAGGCTGCGAAGAGGACTTGAAAGCGGGGCAGAATTTCAGGAAAACAATTGCAGGGGGTAGACTGGAATTGCCCTTAAAGCACAGGAAAAGAGGCAGAACGTCGACAAAGATGCACTTGGCCAAAAAGGGCGTATGCGTTTTTTCCTGAATATATTCAGGAAAAAACGCATACGCCCTTTTGGGTCAACCAAGCAAGCCTATAAAGGAAAAGTGCACTAAAATGCAGTCTCACTGCCCCTACCTGGCAAAAGGGCCACCTGATAAAAGTGTAAAATCCAGAAAGGCAGGACAGGACATGGAGAACAGGGAGCCTTGTTATGCTGATTGGCAGGATGTAAATTGCCAACAGCCACCCTGGAGAAGTGTATGGTGTTTCCTGAAACACGTAAGAAACAAAGCAACACAGCCTATGACACTTCCACTTATGGTCCTATAGATTAGGAAAATTAAAATCAAAAACAGAGAGCCACTCCAATGTTTGGGACGGCTGTGTTCCCAAGAAGCTCGTCTACAGTACCAGGTAAATATCCCAGAAAGCAAAAAATGGATAAAGAAGTTGTGGCACGTACGTGCAATGCAATATCACTCAGCAATGAAATCTCTGTCATCAGGCCCGTAGCGGCATAGTGAGTGGATGCAGGTACGGTGATTCTACGTGAACTACGTCACACAGAAAAAGAAACATCATAAGATATCACTAATACACGGAATGTAAACTTGACTACACATGAACTGAATTAGAAAACAGAACAGGGTCCCAAATTTAGAAAACCAACTAGTGCTTGCTTATGGGGAAAGGTGCCTTGGGGTGCTGCAGAAAACTAGAGACTGAAATTAGCAGAGATAACTTTCCATAAGCCAAATATGTAATAGAAAAGACCTACTCCTTGCTCAACGAAATGGACTCAACACCACATATTCCATGCCTAAGGATATACCTGATTAGGAAGAATCTTAAATCCCATGGATTTATATGTCTCCATAAGAGGATCAAGCGTGTGTACAGTGGCATAAACGCAGCAGTGAAAATCCGATAAATCCCATTATCAAAATAAATTTGGAAAACAAAACACAAAGACAGTGAAATAGAGAGCAATTCTTAAATAATTCACTCAGGGCATGTGATGCAACCAGGATTTAACACATCTACACCCAGAGCTGGTTGAGACATAAGGCTGGACACTTCAGGTCGATAGCATTGGTGAGTTTTGGTGAGCAAATGCAGACCCTTTGAAGTCATACTGCATGGTACCTATTCCATGGGTCCCAACTCTCCAGGTTCAAGGGATTCTTCCTCCAGCTAAAACATGCATGGGAAACCCACAGTATGGTCCACCGTGTGATTGGGAAACGATTTAAAATGCATCTCAGTTTTCGTATCCTGGTCCTCGGGTTCACCATTCCAGATGCTTTACTAACACTCTCCCCGCTTGGAGAGTCAGTGCCTTTAACCTCCTGTTTGGCACAGCTTGCAATTTCTGTGCAAGATGAACAGGAATAGGGAGAACCAATGAGAGACTAGCTGTAGGTGTCTGCACGGGCAAATGTAACGCTCATTGCCTACCAGGAAGCGGAATTAAACAAAGGCTCAGTGTGCCCTGCTGTAAACAGATTAGGGCCCGGAGCAATCCTGCGGTTTTGTGCCTAGCTCACAAGAAAGCGAGTTGAAGAAAGGAGCTCAGGGGCACTGTAATTCACAAACATGCAGAGTTATAAATGACAGCTATCCTCCAAAAATATATTGAAGTAAGCCTGCGAAGGGGACTTGAAAGCGGGGCAGAATTTCAGGAAAACGACTGCAGGGGGTAGACTGGAATTGCCCTGAAAGCATAGGAAAAGAGGCACAACGTCGACAATGATGCACTTGGCCAAAAAGGGTGTATGCGTTTTTTACTGAATATATTCAAGAAAAAACGCATACACACTTTTTGGCCAACCAAGCAAGCCTATAAAGGAAATCTGCACTACAATGAAATCTCACTGCCCCCCCGGGCAAAAGGGTCATCTTAAAAAAGTGTAAAATCCAGAAAGGTAGGACAGGATATGGAGAACAGGGAGCCTTGTTATGCTGATTGGCAGGATGTAATTTGTGATCAGCCACCCTGGAAAAGTGTATGGTGTTTCCTGAAACACGTAAGAAATAAAGCAACACAGCCTATGGCAATTGCACTTATGGTCCTATTGCTTAGGGAAATTAAAATCAAAAACAGAGAGCCACCCCATAGTTTGGGACGGCTGTGTTCCCAAGAAGCTCGTCTACAGTACCAGGTAAATATCCCAGAAAGCAAAAAATGGATAAAGATGTTGTGGCACGTACGTACAATGCAATATCACACAGCAATGAAATCTGTGTCATCAGGCCCGTAGCGGCATAGTGAGTGGATGCACGTACGGTGATTCTACGTGAACTACGTCACACAGAAAAAGAAACATCATAAGATATCACTAATACACGGAATGTAAACTTGAATACACATGAACTGAATTACAAAACAGAACAGGGTCCCAAATTTAGAAAACCAACTAGTGCTTGCTTATGGGGAAAGGTGCCTTGGGGTGCTGCATAAAACCAGAGACTGAAATTAGCACAGATAACTTTCCATAAGCCAAATATGTAATAGACAAGACCTACTCCTTGCTCAACGAAATGGACCCAACACCACATATTCAACGCCTAGGAATATACCTGATTAGGAAGAATCTTAAAACCCATGGATATATATGTCTCCGTAAGAGAATCAAGCGTGTGTACAGCGGCCGAAACGCAGCAGTGAAAATCCGATAAATCCAATTATCAAAATAAATTTCGAAAACAAAACACAAAGACAGTGAAATAGAGAGCAATTCTTAAATAATTCACTCAGGGCATGTGATGCAACCGGGATTGACCACATCTACACCCACAGCTGGTTGAGACATAAGGCTGGACACTTCAGGCTCATAGCATTGGTGAGTTTCGGTGAGCAAATGCAGACCATTTGAAGTCATACTGCATGGTACCTATTCCATGGGTCCCAACTCTCCAGGTTCAAGGCATTCTTCCTCCAGCTAAAACATGCATGGGAAACCCAGAGTATCGTCCACCGTGTGATTGGGAAACGATTTAAAATGCATCTCAGTTTTCGTATCCTGGTCCTCGGGTTCACCATTTCAGATACTTCACTAACACTCTCCCTGCTTAGAGAGTCAGTGCCTTTAACCTCCTCTTTGGCACAGCTTGCAAATTTTGTGCAAGATGAACAGGAATAGGGAGAACCAATGAGAGAATAGCTATAGGTGTCTGCACGGGCAAATGTATCGCTCATTGCCCACCAGGAAGAGGAATTAAACAAAGGCTCAGTGTGCCCTGCTGTAAACAGATTAGGGCCTGGAGCAATCCTGAGGTTTTGTGCCCAGCTCACAAGAAAGCGAGTTGAAGAAAGGAGCTCAGGGGCACTGTAATTCACAAACCTGCAGAGTTATAAATGACAGCTATCCTCCAAAAATATATTGAAGTAAGCCTGGGAAGGGGACTTGAAAGCGGGGCAGAATTTCAGGAAAACGATTGCAGGGGGTAGACTGGAATTGCCCTGAAAGCATAGGAAAAGAGGCACAATGTCAACAATGATGCACTTGGCCAAAAAATGCGTAGGCGTTTTTTACTGAATATATTAAGGAAAAAACGCATACGCCCTTTTTGGCCAACCAAGCAAGCCTGTAAAGGAAATCTGCACTACAATGAAATCTCACTGGCACCCCAGGGCAAAAGGGCCATCTGAATAAAGTGAAAATCCAGAAAGGTAGGACAGGATATGGAGAACAGGGAGCCTTGTTAAGCTGATTGGCAGGATGTAAATTGCCAACAGCCACCCTGGAGAAGTGTATGGTGTTTCCTGAAACACGTAAGAAACAAAGCAACACAGCCTATGCCAATTGCACTTATGGTCCTATTGCTTAGGGAAAATAAATCAAAAACCGAGAGCCACCCCAAAGTATAGGACGGCTGTGTTCCCAAGAAGCTCGTCTACAGTACCAGGTAATTATCCCAGAAAGCAAAAAATGGATAAAGAAGTTGTGGCACGTACGTACAATGCAATATCACTCAGCAATGAAATCTGTGTCATCAGGCCCGTAGCGGCATAGTGAGTGGATGCAGGTACAGTGATTCTACGTGAACTACGTCACACAGAAAAAGAAACATCATAAGATATCACTAATATATGGAATGTAAACTTAACTACACATGAACTGAATTTCAAAACAGAACAGTGTCGCAAATTTAGAAAACCAACTAGTGCTTGCTTATGGGGAAAGGTGCCTTGGGGTGGTGCATAAAACCAGAGACTGAAATTAGCACAGATAACTTTCCATAAGCCAAATATGTAATACACAAGACCTACTCCTTGCTCAACTTAATGGACCCAACACCACATATTTAACGCCTAGGAATATACCTGACTAGGTAGAATCTTAAAACCCATGGATATATATGTCTCCGTAAGAGAATCAAGCGTGTGTACAGCGGCCGAAACGCAGCAGTGAAAATCCGATAAATCCCATTACCAAAATAAATTTCGAAAACAAAACACAAAGACAGTGAAATAGAGAGCAATTCTTAAATAATTCACTCAGAGCATGTGATGCAACCGGGATTGACCACATCTACACCCAGAGCTGGTTGAGACATAAGGCTGGACACTTCAGGCTGATAGCATTGGTGAGTTTCGGTGAGCAAATGCAGACCCTTAGAAGTCATACTGCATGGTACCCATTCCATGGGTCTCAAATCTCCAGGTTCAAGGGATTCTTCCTCCAGCTAAAACATGCATGGGAAACCCAGAGTATCGTCCACCGTGTGATTGGGAAACGATTTAAAATGCATCTCAGTTTTCGCATCCTGGTCCTCGGGTTCACCATTCCAGATGCTTTACTAACACTCTCCCCACTTGGAGAGTCAGTGCCTTTAACCTCCTCTTTGGCACAGCTTGCAATTTCTGTGCAAGATGAACAAGAATAGGGAGAACCAATGAGAGACTAGCTGTAGGTGTCTGCACGGGCAAATATAACGCTCATTGACCACCAGGAAGAGGAATTAAACAAAGGCTCAGTGTGCCATGCTGGAAACAGATTAGGGCCTGAAGCAATCCTGCGGTTTTCTGCACAGCTCACAAGAAAGCGAGTTGAAGAAAGGAGCTCAGGGGCACTGTAATTCACAAACCTGCAGAGTTATAAATGACAGCTATCCTCCAAAAATATATTGAAGTAAGCCTGCGAAGGGGACTTGAAAGCGGGGCAGAATTTCAGGAAAACGATTGCAGGGGGTAGACTGGAATTGCCCTGAAAGCATAGGAAAAGAGGCACAACGTCGACAATGATGCACTTGGCCAAAAGGGGCGTATGCGTTTTTTACTGAATATATTCAGGAAAAAACGCATACGCCCTTTTTGGCCAACCAAGCAAGCCTGTAAAGGAAATCTGCACTACAATGAAATCTCTGTGGTGCCGGGCAAAAGGGCCATCTGAAAAAAGTGTAAAATCCAGAAAGGTAAGACAGGATATGGAGAACAGGTAGCCTTGTTATGCTGATTGACAGGATGTAAATTGTGAACAGCCACCCTGGAGAAGTGTATGGTGTTTCCTGAAACAGGTAAGAAACACAGCAACACAGCCTATGCCAATTGCACTTATGGTCCTATTGCTTAGGGAAATTAAAATCAAAAACAGAGAGCCACCCCAAAGTTTGTTACGGCTGTGTTCCCAAGAAGCTCGTCTACAGTACCAGGTAAATATCCCAGAAAGCAAAAAATGGATAAAGAAGTTGTGGCACGTACGTGCAATGCAATATCACTCAGCAATGAAATCTGTGTCATCAGGCACGTAGCGGCATAGTGAGTGTATGCAGGTACGGTGATTCTACGTGAACTACGTCACACAGAAAAAGAAACATCATAAGATATCACTAATACACGGAATGTAAACTTGACTACACATGAACTGAATTACAAAACAGAACAGGGTCTCAAATTTAGAAAACCAACTAGTGCTTGCTTATGGGGAAAGGTGCCTTGGGGTGCTGCATAAAACCAGAGACTGAAATTAGCACAGATAACTTTCCATAAGCCAAATATGTAATAGACAAACCTACTCCTTGCTCAACGAAATGGACCCAACACCACATATTCAACGCCTAGGAATATAGCTGACTAGGAAGAATCTTAAAACCCATGGATATATATGTCTCCGTAAGAGAATCAAGCGTCTGTACTGCGGCCGAAACGCCGCAGTGAAAATCCGATAAATCCCATTATCAAAATAAATTTCGAAAACAAAACACAAAGACAGTGAAATAGAGATCAATTCTTAAATAATTCACTCAGGGCATGTGATGCAACCGGGATTGACCACATCTACACCCAGAGATGTTCGAGACATAAGGCTTGACACTTCAGGCTGATAGCATTGTTGAGTTTCGGTGAGTAAATGCAGACCCTTTGAAGTCATACTGCATGGTACCCATTCCATGGGTCCCAACACTCCAGGTTCAAGGGATTCTTCCTCCAGCTAAAACATGCATGGGAAACCCAGAGTATCGTCCACCGTGTGATTGGGAAACGATTTAAAATGCATCTCAGTTTTCGTATCCTGGTCCTCGGGTTCACCATTCCAGACGCTTTACTAACACTCTCCCCGCTTGGAGAGTCAGTGCCTTTAACCTCCTCTTTGGCACAGCTTGCAATTTCTGTGCAAGATGAACAGGAATAGGGAGAACCAATGAGAGACTAGCTGTAGGTGTCTGCACGGGCAAATGTAACGCTCATTGCCCAACAGGAAGAGGAATTAAACAAAGGCTCAGTGTGCCCTGCTGGAAACAGATTAGGGCCTGAAGCAATCCTGCGGTTTTGTGCCAAGCTCACAAGAAAGCGAGTTGAAGAAAGGAGCTCAGGGGCACTGTAATTCACAAACCTGCAGAGTTATAAATGACAGCTATCCTCCAAAAATATATTGAAGTAAGCCTGCGAAGGGGACTTGAAAGCGGGGCAGAATTTCAGGAAAACGATTGCAGGGGGTAGACTGGAATTGTCCTGAAAGCATAGGAAAAGAGGTACAACGTCGACAATGATGCACTTGGCCGAAAAGGGCGTATGCGTTTTTTCCTGAATATATTCAGGAAAAAACGCATACGCCCTTTTTGGCCAACCAAGCAAGCCTGTAAAGGAAATCTGCACTACAATGAAATCTCACTGCCCCACCGGGCAAAAGGGCCATCTGAAAAAAAATGTGAAATCCAGAAAGATAGGACAGGATATGGAGAACAGGGAGCCTTGTTATGCTGATTGTCAGGATGTAACTTGAGAACAGCCACCCTGGAGAAGTGTATGGTGTTTCCTGAAACACGTAAGAAATAAAGCAACACAGCCTATGGCAATTGCACTTATGGTCCTATTGCTTAGGGAAATTAAAATCAAAACAGAGAGCCACCCCAAAGTTTGGGATGGATGTGTTCCCAAGAAGCTCGTCTACAGTACCAGGTAAATATCCCAGAAAGCAAAACATGGATAAAGAAGTTGTGGCACGTACGTGCAATGCAATATCACTCAACAATGAAATCTGTGTCATCAGGCCCGTAGCGGCATAGTGAGTGGATGCAGGTACGGTGATTCTACGTGAACTACGTCACACAGAAAAAAAACATCATAAGATATCACTAATACACGGAATGTAAACTTGACTACACATGAACTGAATTACAAAACAGAACAGGGTCTCAAATTTAGAAAACCAACTAGTGCTTGCTTATGGGGAAAGGTGCCTTGGGGTGCTGCATAAAACCAGACACTGAAATTAGCACAGATAACTTTCCATAAGCCAAATATGTAATAGACAAGACCTACTCCTTGCTCAACGAAATGGACCCAACACCACATATTCAACGCCTAGGAATATAGCTGACTAGGAAGAATCTTAAAACCCATGGATATATATGTCTCCGTAAGAGAATCAAGCGTGTGTACTGCGGCCGAAACGCCGCAGTGAAAATCCGATAAATCCCATTATCAAAATAAATTTGGAAAACAAAACACAATGACAGTGAAATAGAGAGCAATTCTTAAATAATTCACTCAGGGCATGTGATGCAACCGGGATTGACCACATCTACACCCAGAGCTGGTTGAGACATAAGGCTGGACACTTCAGGCTGATAGCATTGGTGAGTTTCGGTGAGCAAATGCAGACCCTTTGAAGTCATACTGCATGGTACACATTCCATGGGTCCCAACTCTCCAGGTTCAAGGGATTCTTCCTCCAGCTAAAACATGCATGGGAAACCCAGAGTATCGTCCACCGTGTCATTGGGAAACGATTTAAAATGCATCTCAGTTTTCGTATCGTGGTCCTCGGGTTCACCATTCCAGATGCTTTACTAACACTCTCCCCGCTTGGAGAGTCAGTGCCTTTAACCTCCTCTTTGGCACAGCTTGCAATTTCTGTGCAAGATGAACAGGAATAGGGAGAACCAATGAGAGACTAGCTGTAGGTGTCTGCACGGGCAAATGTAACGCTCATTTCCCACCAGGAAGAGGAATTAACCAAAGGCTCAGCGTGCCCTGCCGGAAACAGATTAGGGCCTGAAGCAATCCTGCGGTTTTGTGCCCAGCTCACAAGAAAGCGAGTTGAAGAAAGGAGCTCAGGGGCACTGTACTTCACAAACCTGCAGAGTTATAAATGACAGCTATCCTCCAAAAATATATTGAAGTAAGCCTGCAAAGGGGACTTGAAAGCGGGGCAGAATTTCAGGAAAACGATTGCAGGGGGTAGACTGGAATTGCCCTGAAAGCATAGGAAAAGAGGCACAACGTCGACAATGATGCACTTGGCCGAAAAGGGCGTATGCGTTTTTTCCTGAATATATTCAGGAAAAAACGCATACGCCCTTTTTGGCAAACCAAGCAAGCCTGTAAAGGAAATCTGCACTACAATGAAATCTCACTGCCCTCCCGGGCAAAAGGGCCATCTGAAAAAAGTGTAAAATCCAGAAAGATAGGACAGGATATGGAGAACAGGGAGCCTTGTTATGCTGATTGGCAGGATGTAAATTGTGAACAGCCACCCTGGAGAAGTGTATGGTGCTTCCTGAAACACGTAAGAAATAAAGCAACACAGCCTATGGCAATTGCACTTATGGTCCTATTGCTTAGGGAAATTAAAATCAAAAACAGAGAGCCACCCCAAAGTTTGGGACGGCTGTGTTCCCAAGAAGCTCGTCTACAGTACCAGGTAAATATCCCAGAAAGCAAAACATGGATAAAGAAGTTGTGGCACGTACGTGCAATGCAATATCACTCAGCAATGAAATCTGTGTCATCAGGCCCGTAGCGGCATAGTGAGTGGATGCAGGTACGGTGATTCTACGTGAACTACGTCACACAGAAAAAGAAACATCATAAGATATCACTAATACACGGAATGTAAACTTGACTACACATGAACTGAATTTCAAAACAGAACAGGGTCTCAAATTTAGAAAACCAACTAGTGCTTGCTTATGGGGAAAGGTGCCTTGGGGTGCTGCATAAAACCAGAGACTGAAATTAGCACAGATAACTTTCCATAAGCCAAATATGTAATAGACAAGACCTACTCCTTGCTCAACGAAATGGACCCAACACCACATATTCAACGCCTAGGAATATACCTCACTAGGAAGAATCTTAAAACCCATGGATATATATGTCTCCGTAAGAGAATCAAGCGTGTGTACAGCGGCCGAAACGCCGCAGTGAAAATCCGATAAATCCCATTATCAAAATAAATTTCGAAAACAAAACACAAAGACAGTGAAATAGAGAGCAATTCTTAAATAATTCACTCAGGGCATGTGATGCAACCGGGATTGACCACATCTACACCCAGAGCTGGTTGAGACATAAGGCTGGACACTTCAGGCTGATAGCATTGGTGAGTTTCGGTGAGCAAATGCAGACCCTTTGAAGTCATACTGCATTACCCATTCCATGGGTCCCAACTCTCCAGGTTCAAGGGATTCTTCCTCCAGCTAAAACATGCATGGGAAACCCAGAGTATCGTCCACCGTGTGATTGGGAAATGATTTAAAATGCATCTCAGTTTTCGTTTCCTGGTCCTCGGGTTCACCATTCCAGATGCTTTACTAACACTCTCCCCGCTTGGAGAGTCAGTGCCTTTAACCTCCTGTTTCGCACAGCTTGCAATTTCTGTGCAAGATCAACAGGAATAGGGAGAACCAATGAGAGACTAGCTGTAGGTGTCTGCACGGGCAAATGTAACGCTCATTGCCCACCAGGAAGAGGAATTAAACAAAGGCTCAGTGTGCCCTGCTGGAAACAGATTAGGGCCTGAAGCAATCCTGCGGTTTTGTGCCCAGCTCACAAGAAAGCGAGTTGAAGAAAGGAGCTCAGGGGCACTGTACTTCACAAACCTGCAGAGTTATAAATGACAGCTATCCTCCAAAAATATATTGAAGTAAGCCTGTGAAGGGGAATTGAAAGCGGGGCTGAATTTCAGGAAAACGATTGCAGGGGGTAGACTGGAATTGCCCTGAAAGCATAGGAAAAGAGGCACAACGTCGACAATGATGCACTTGGCCAAAAAGGGCGTATGCGTTTTTTCCTGAATATATTCAGGAAAAAACGCATACGCCCTTTTTGGCCAACCAAGCAAGCCTGTAAAGGAAATCTGCACTACAATGAAATCTCACTGCCCCCCCGGGCAAAAGGGCCATCTGAAAAAAGTGTAAAATCCAGAAAGGTAGGACAGGATATGGAGAACAGGGAGCCTTGTTATGCAGATTGGCAGGATGTAAATTGCCAGCAGCCACCCTGGAGAAGTGTATGGTGTTTCCTGAAACACGTAAGAAACAAAGCAACACAGCCTATGGCACTTCCACTTATGGTCCTATAGCTTACGGAAATTAAAATCAAAAACAGACAGCCACCCCAATATTTGGGACGGCTGTGTTCACAAGAAGCTCGTCTACAGTATCAGGTAAATATCACAGAAAGCAAAAAATGGATAAAGAAGTGGTGGCACGTACGTACAATGCAATATCACTCAGCAATGAAATCTGTGTCATCAGGCCCGTAGAGGCATAGTGAGTGGATGCAGGTACGGTGATTCTACGTGAACTACGTCACACAGAAAAAGAAACATCATAAGATATCACTAATACACGGAATGTAAACTTGACTACACATGAACTGAATTACAAAAAAGAACAGGGTCTCAAATTTAGAAAACCAACTAGTGCTTGCTTATGGGGAAAGGTGCCTTGGGGTGCTGCATAAAACCAGAGACTGAAATTAGCACAGATAACTTTCCATAAGCCAAATATGTAATAGACAAGACCTACTCCTTGCTCAATGAAATGGACCCAACACCACATATTCAACGCCTAGGAATATACCTGACTAGGAAGAATCTTAAAACCCATGGATATATATGTCTCCGTAAGAGAATCAAGCGTGTGTACAGCGGCCGAAACGCAGCAGTGAAAATCCGATAAATCCCATTATCAAAATAAATTTCGAAAACAAAACACAAAGACAGTGAAATAGAGAGCAATTCTTAAATAATTCACTCAGGGCATGTGATGCAACTGGGATTGACCACATCTACACCCAGAGCTGGTTGAGACATAAGGCTGGACACTTCAGGCTGATAGCATTGGTGAGTTTCGGTGAGCAAATGCAGACCCTTTGAAGTCATACTGCATGGTACCCATTCCATGGGTCCCAACTCTCCAGGTTCAAGGGATTCTTCCTCCAGCTAAAACATGCATGGGAAACCCAGAGTATCGTCCACCGTGTGATTGGGAAATGATTTAAAATGCATCTCAGTTTTCGTTTCCTGGTCCTCGGGTTCACCATTCCAGATGCTTTACTAACACTCTCCCCGCTTGGAGAGTCAGTGCCTTTAACCTCCTGTTTCGCACAGCTTGCAATTTCTGTGCAAGATGAACAGGAATAGGGAGAACCAATGAGAGACTAGCTGTAGGTGTCTGCACGGGCAAATGTAACGCTCATTGCCCACCAGGAAGAGGAATTAAACAAAGGCTCAGTGTGCCCTGCTGGAAACAGATTAGGGCCTGAAGCAATCCTGCGGTTTTGTGCCCAGCTCACAAGAAAGCGAGTTGAAGAAAGGAGCTCAGGGGCACTGTACTTCACAAACCTGCAGAGTTATAAATGACAGCTATCCTCCAAAAATATATTGAAGTAAGCCTGCGAAGGGGACTTGAAAGCGGGGCTGAATTTCAGGAAAACGATTGCAGGGGGTAGACTGGAATTGCCCTGAAAGCATAGGAAAAGAGGCACAACGTCGACAATGATGCACTTGGCCAAAAAGGGTGTATGCGTTTTTTCCTGAATATATTCAGGAAAAAACGCATACGCCCTTTTTGGCCAACCAAGCAAGCCTGTAAAGGAAATCTGCACTACAATGAAATCTCACTGCCCCCCCGGGCAAAAGGGCCATCTGAAAAAAGTGTAAAATCCAGAAAGGTAGGACAGGATATGGAGAACAGGGAGCCTTGTTATGCTGATTGGCAGGATGTAAATTGCCAGCAGCCACCCTGGAGAAGTGTATGGTGTTTCCTGAAACACGTAAGAAACAAAGCAACACAGCCTATGGCACTTCCACTTATGGTCCTATAGCTTACGGAAATTAAAATCAAAAACAGACAGCCACCCCAATATTTGGGACGGCTGTGTTCACAAGAAGCTCGTCTACAGTATCAGGTAAATATCACAGAAAGCAAAAAATGGATAAAGAAGTGGTGGCACGTACGTACAATGCAATATCACTCAGCAATGAAATCTGTGTCATCAGGCCCGTAGAGGCATAGTGAGTGGATGCAGGTACGGTGATTCTACGTGAACTACGTCACACAGAAAAAGAAACATCATAAGATATCACTAATACACGGAATGTAAACTTGACTACACATGAACTGAATTACAAAAAAGAACAGGGTCTCAAATTTAGAAAACAAACTAGTGCTTGCTTATGGGGAAAGGTGCCTTGGGGTGCTGCATAAAACCAGAGACTGAAATTAGCACAGATAACTTTCCATAAGCCAAATATGTAATAGACAAGACCTACTCCTTGCTCAATGAAATGGACCCAACACCACATATTCAACGCCTAGGAATATACCTGACTAGGAAGAATCTTAAAACCCATGGATATATATGTCTCCGTAAGAGAATCAAGCGTGTGTACAGCGGCCGAAACGCAGCAGTGAAAATCCGATAAATCCCATTATCAAAATAAATTTCGAAAACAAAACACAAAGACAGTGAAATAGAGAGCAATTCTTAAATAATTCACTCAGGGCATGTGATGCAACTGGGATTGACCACATCTACACCCAGAGCTGGTTGAGACATAAGGCTGGACACTTCAGGCTGATAGCATTGGTGAGTTTCGGTGAGCAAATGCAGACCCTTTGAAGTCATACTGCATGGTACCCATTCCATGGGTCCCAACTCTCCAGGTTCAAGGGATTCTTCCTCCAGCTAAAACATGCATGGGAAACCCAGAGTATCGTCCACCGTGTGATTGGGAAATGATTTAAAATGCATCTCAGTTTTCGTTTCCTGGTCCTCGGGTTCACCATTCCAGATGCTTTACTAACACTCTCCCCGCTTGGAGAGTCAGTGCCTTTAACCTCCTGTTTGGCACAGCTTGCAATTTCTGTGCAAGATGAACAGGAATAGGGAGAACCAATGAGAGACTAGCTGTAGGTGTCTGCACCGGCAAATGTAACGCTCATTGCCCACCAGGAAGAGGAATTAAACAAAGGCTCAGTGTGCCCTGCTGGAAACTGATTAGGGCCTGAAGCAATCCTGCGGTTTTGTGCCCAGCTCACAAGAAAGCGAGTTGAAGAAAGGAGCTCAGGGGCACTGTACTTCATAAACCTGCAGAGTTATAAATGACAGCTATCCTCCAAAAATATATTGAAGTAAGCCTGCGAAGGGGACTTGAAAGCGGGGCTGAATTTCAGGAAAACGATTGCAGGGGGTAGACTGGAATTGCCCTGAAAGCATAGGAAAAGAGGCACAACGTCGACAATGATGCACTTGGCCAAAAAGGGCGTATGCGTTTTTTCCTGAATATATTCAGGAAAAAACGCATACGCCCTTTTTGGCCAACCAAGCAAGCCTGTAAAGGAAATCTGCACTACAATGAAATCTCACTGCCCCCCCGGGCAAAAGGGCCATCTGAAAAAACTGTAAAATCCAGAAAGGTAGGACAGGATATGGAGAACAGGGAGCCTTGTTATGCTGATTGGCAGGATGTAAATTGCCAGCAGCCACCCTGGAGAAGTGTATGGTGTTTCCTGAAACACGTAAGAAACAAAGCAACACAGCCTATGGCACTTCCACTTATGGTCCTATAGCTTACGGAAAATAAAATCAAAAACAGACAGCGACCCCAATATTTGGGACGGCTGTGTTCACAAGAAGCTCGTCTACAGTATCAGGTAAATATCCCAGAAAGCAAAAAATGGATAAAGAAGTTGTGGCACGTACGTACAATGCAATATCACACAGCAATGAAATCTGTGTCATCAGGCCCGTAGCGGCATAGTGAGTGGATGCAGGTACGGTGATTCTACGTGAACTACGTCACACAGAAAAAGAAACATCATAAGATATCACTAATACACGGAATGTAAACTTGACTACACATGAACTGAATTACAAAACAGAACAGGGTCTCAAATTTAGAAAACCAACTAGTGCTTGCTTATAGGGAAAGGTGCGTTGGGGTGCTGCATAAAACCAGAGACTGAAATTAGCACAGATAACATTCCATAAGCCAAATATGTAATAGACAAGACCTACTCCTTGCTCAACGAAATGGACCCAACACCACATATTCAACGCCTAGGAATATACCTGACTAGGAAGAATCTTAAAACCCATGGATATATATGTCTCCGTAAGAGAATCAAGCGTGTGTACAGCGGCTGAAACGCAGCAGTGAAAATCCGATAAATCCCATTATCAAAATAAATTTCGAAAACAAAACACAAAGACAGTGAAATAGAGAGCAATTCTTAACTAATTCACTCAGGGCATGTGATGCAACCGGGATTGACCACATCTACACCCAGAGCTGGTTGAGACATAAGGCTGGACACTTCAGGCTGATAGCATTGGTGAGTTTCGGTGAGCAAATGCAGACCCTTTGAAGTCATACTGCATGGTACCTATTCCATGGGTCCCAACTCTTCAGGTTCAAGGGATTCTTCCTCCAGCTAAAACATGCATGGGAAACCCAGAGTATCGTCCACCGTGTGATTGGGAAACGATTTAAAATGCATCTCAGTTTTCGTATCCTGGTCCTCGGGTTCACCATTCCAGATGCTTTACTAACACTCTCCCTGCTTGGAGAGTCAGTGCCTTTAACCTCCTGTTTGGCACAGCTTGCAATTTCTGTGCAAGATGAACATTAATAGGGAGAAACAATGAGAGACTAGCTATAGCTGTCTGCACGGGCAAATGTAACGCTCATTTCCCACCAGGAAGAGGAATTAACCAAAGGCTCAGTGTGCCCTGCTGGAAACAGATTAGGGCCTGCAGCAATCCTGCGGTTTTGTGCCCAGCTCACAAGAAAGCGAGTTGAAGAAAGGAGCTCAGGGGCACTGTAATTCACAAACCTGCAGAGTTATAAATGACAGCTATCCTCCAAAAATATATTGAAGTAAGCCTGCGAAGGGGACTTGAAAGCGGGGCAGAATTTCAGGAAAACGATTGCAGGGGTAGACTGGAATTGCCCTGAAAGCATAGGAAAAGAGGCAGAACGTCGACAATGATGCACTTGGCCAAAAAGGGCGTATGCGTTTTTTCCTGAATATATTCAGGAAAAAACGCATACGCCCTTTTTGGCCAACCAAGCAAGCCTATAAAGGAAATCTGCACCACAACGAAGTCTCACTGCCCCCCGGGCAAAAGGGCCATCGGAAAAAAGTGTAAAATCCAGAAAGGTAGGACAGGATATGGAGAACAGGGAGCCTTGTTATGCTGATTGGCAGGATGTAAATTGCCAGCAGCCACCCTGGAGAAGTGTATGGTGTTTCCTGAAACACGTAAGAAACAAAGCAACACAGCCTATGGCACTTCCACTTATGGTCCTATAGCTTACGGAAATTAAAATCAAAAACAGACAGCCACCCCAATATTTGGGACGGCTGTGTTCACAAGAAGCTCGTCTACAGTATCAGGTAAATATCCCAGAAAGCAAACAATGGATAAAGAAGTTGTGGCACGTACGTACAATGCAATATCACTCAGCAATGAAATCTGTGTCATCAGGCCCGTAGCGGCATAATGAGAGGATGCAGATACGGTGATTCTACGTGAACTACGTCACACAGAAAAAGAAACATCATAAGATATCACTAATACACGGAATGTAAACTTGACTACACATGAACTGAATTACAAAACAGAGCAGGGTCTCAAATTTAGAAAACCAACTAGTGCTTGCTTATGGGGAAAGGTGCCTTGGGGTGCTGCATAAAACCAGAGACTGAAATTAGCACAGATAACATTCCATAAGCCAAATATGTAATAGACAAGACCTACTCCTTGCTCAACGAAATGGACTCAACACCACATATTCAACGCCTAGGAATATACCTGACTAGGAAGAAACTTAAAACCCACGGATATATATGTCTCCGTAACAGAATCAAGCGTGTGTACAGCGGCCGAAACGCAGCAGTGAAAATCCGATAAATCCCATTATCAAAATAAATTTCGAAACAAAACACAAAGACAGTGAAATAGAGAGCAATTCTTAAATAATTCACTCAGGGAATGTGATGCAACCGGGATTGACCACATCTACACCCAGAGCTGGTTGAGACATAAGGCTTGACACTTCAGGCTGATAGCATTGGTGAGTTTCGGTGAGCAAATGCAGACCCTTTGAAGTCATACTGCATGGTACCCATTCCATGGGTCCCAACTCTCCAGGTTCAAGGGATTCTTCCTCCAGCTAAAACATGCATGGGAAACCCAGAGTATCGTCCACCGTGTGATTGGGAAATGATTTAAAATGCATCTCAGTTTTCGTTTCCTGGTCCTCGGGTTCACCATTCCAGATGCTTTACTAACACTCTCCCCGCTTGGAGAGTCAGTGCCTTTAACCTCCTGTTTGGCACAGCTTGCCATTTCTGTGCAAGATGAACAGGAATAGGGAGAACCAATGAGAGACTAGCTGTAGGTGTCTGCACGGGCAAATGTAACGCTCATTGCCCACCAGGAAGAGGAATTAAACAAAGGCTCAGTGTGCCCTGCTGGAAACAGATTAGGGCCTGAAGCAATCCTGCGGTTTTGTGCCCAGCTCACAAGAAAGCGAGTTGAAGAAAGGAGCTCAGGGGCACTGTACTTCACAAACCTGCAGAGTTATAAATGACAGCTATCCTCCAAAAATATATTGAAGTAAGCCTGTGAAGGGGACTTGAAAGCGGGGCTGAATTTCAGGAAAACGATTGCAGGGGGTAGACTGGAATTGCCCTGAAAGCATAGGAAAAGAGGCACAACGTCGACAATGATGCACTTGGCCAAAAAGGGCGTATGCGTTTTTTCCTGAATATATTCAGGAAAAAACGCATACGCCCTTTTTGGCCAACCAAGCAAGCCTGTAAAGGAAATCTGCACTACAATGAAATCTCACTGCCCCCCCGGGCAAAAGGGCCATCTGAAAAAAGTGTAAAATCCAGAAAGGTAGGACAGGATATGGAGAACAGGGAGCCTTGTTATGCTGATTGGCAGGATGTAAATTGCCAGCAGCCACCCTGGAGAAGTGTATGGTGTTTCCTGAAACACGTAAGAAACAAAGCAACACAGCCTATGGCACTTCCACTTATGGTCCTATAGCTTACGGAAATTAAAATCAAAAACAGACAGCCACCCCAATATTTGGGACGGCTGTGTTCACAAGAAGCTCGTCTACAGTATCAGGTAAATATCACAGAAAGCAAAAAATGGATAAAGAAGTGGTGGCACGTACGTACAATGCAATATCACTCAGCAATGAAATCTGTGTCATCAGGCCCGTAGAGGCATAGTGAGTGGATGCAGGTACGGTGATTCTACGTGAACTACGTCACACAGAAAAAGAAACATCATAAGATATCACTAATACACGGAATGTAAACTTGACTACACATGAACTGAATTACAAAACAGAACAGTGTCTCAAATTTAGAAAACCAACTAGTGCTTGCTTATGGGGAAACGTGCGTTGGGGTGCTGCATAAAACCAGAGACTGAAATTAGCACAGATAACATTCCATAAGCCAAATATGTAATAGACAAGACCTACTCCTTGCTCAACGAAATGGACTCAACACCACATATTCAACGCCTAGGAATATACCTGACTAGGAAGAATCTTAAAACCCATGGATATATATGTCTCCGTAAGAGAATCAAGCGTGTGTACAGCGGCCGAAACGCAGCAGTGAAAATCCGATAAATCCCATTATCAAAATAAATTTCGAAAACAAAACACAAAGACAGTGAAATAGAGAGCAATTCTTAACTAATTCACTCAGGGCATGTGATGCAACCGGGATTGACCACATCTACACCCACAGCTGGTTGAGACATAAGGCTGGACACTTCAGGCTGATAGCATTGGTGAGTTTCGGTGAGCAAATGCAGACCCTTTGAAGTCATACTGCATGGTACCCATTCCATGGGTCCCAACTCTCCAGGTTCAAGGGATTCTTCCTCCAGCTAAAACATGCATGGGAAACCCAGAGTATCGTCCACCGTGTGATTGGGAAACGATTTAAAATGCATCTCAGTTTTCGTTTCCTGGTCCTCGGGTTCACCATTCCAGATGCTTTACTAACACTCTCCCCGCTTGGAGAGTCAGTGCCTTTAACCTCCTGTTTGGCACAGCTTGCAATTTCTGTGCAAGATGAACAGGAATAGGGAGAACCAATGAGAGACTAGCTGTAGGTGTCTGCACGGGCAAATGTAACGCTCATTGCCCACCAGGAAGAGGAATTAAACAAAGGCTCAGTGTGCCCTGCTGGAAACAGATTAGGGCCTGAAGCAATCCTGCGGTTTTGTGCCCAGCTCACAAGAAAGCGAGTTGAAGAAAGGAGCTCAGGGGCACTGTACTTCACAAACCTGCAGCGTTATAAATGACAGCTATCCTCCAAAAATATATTGAAGTAAGCCTGCGAAGGGGACTTGAAAGCGGGGCTGAATTTCAGGAAAACGATTGCAGGGGGTAGACTGGAATTGCCCTGAAAGCATAGGAAAAGAGGCACAACGTCGACAATGATGCACTTGGCCAAAAAGGGCGTATGCGTTTTTTCCTGAATATATTCAGGAAAAAACGCATACGCCCTTTTTGGCCAACCAAGCAAGCCTGTAAAGGAAATCTGCACTACAATGAAATCTCACTGCCCCCCCGGGCAAAAGGGCCATCTGAAAAACGTGTAAAATCCAGAAAGGTAGGACAGGATATGGAGAACAGGGAGCCTTGTTATGCTGATTGGCAGGATGTAAATTGCCAGCAGCCACCCTGGAGAAGTGTATGGTGTTTCTTGAAACACGTAAGAAACAAAGCAACACAGCCTATGGCACTTCCACTTATGGTCCTATAGCTTACGGAAATTAAAATCAAAAACAGACAGCCACCCCAATATTTGGGACGGCTGTGTTCACAAGAAGCTCGTCTACAGTATCAGGTAAATATCCCAGAAAGCAAAAAATGGATAAAGAAGTTGTGGCACGTACGTGCAATGCAATATCACTCAGCAATGAAATCTGTGTCATCAGGCCCGTAGCGGCATAGTAAGTGGATGCAGGTACGGTGATTCTACGTGAACTACGTCACACAGAAAAAGAAACATCATAAGATATCACTAATACACGGAATGTAAACTTGACTACACATGAACTGAATTACAAAACAGAACAGGGTCTCAAATTTAGAAAACCAACTAGTGCTTGCTTATGGGGAAAGGTGCGTTGGGGTGCTGCATAAAACCAGAGACTGAAATTAGCACAGATAACATTCCTAAGACAAATATGTAATAGACAAGACCTACTCCTTGCTCAACGAAATGGACTCAACACCACATATTCAACGCCTAGGAATATACCTGACTAGGAAGAATCTTAAAACCCATGGATATATATGTCTCCGTAAGAGAATCAAGCGTGTGTACAGCGGCGGAAATGCAGCAGTGAAAATCCGATAAATCCCATTATCAAAATAAATTTCGAAAACAAAACACAAAGACAGTGAAATAGAGAGCAGTTCTTAACTAATTCACTCAGGGCATGTGATGCAACCAGGATTGACCACATCTACACCCAGAGCTGGTTGAGACATAAGGCTGGACACTTCAGGCTGATAGCACTGGTGAGTTTCGGTGAGCAAATGCAGACCCTTTGAAGTCATACTGCATGGTACCCATTCCATGGGTCCCAACTCTCCAGGTTCAAGGCATTCTTCCTCCAGCTAAAACATGCATGGGAAACCCAGAGTATCGTCCACCGTGTGATTGGGAAACGATTTAAAATGCATCTCAGTTTTCGTATCCTGGTCCTCGGGTTCACCATTCCAGATGCTTTACTAACACTCTCCCCGCTTGGAGAGTCAGTGCCTTTAATCTCCTGTTTGGCACAGCTTGCCATTTCTGTGCAAGATGAACAGGAATAGGGAGAACCAATGAGAGACTAGCTGTAGGTGTCTGCACGGGCAAATGTAATGCTCATTGCCCACCAGGAAGAGGAATTAAACAAAGGCTCAGTGTGCCCTGCTGGAAACAGATTAGGGCCTGAAGCAATCCTGCGGTTTTGTGCCCAGCTCACAAGAAAGCGAGTTGAAGAAAGGAGCTCAGGGGCACTGTACTTCACAAACCTGCAGAGTTATAAATGACAGCTATCCTCCAAAAATATATTGAAGTAAGCCTGCGAAGGGGACTTGAAAGCGGGGCTGAATTTCAGGAAAACGATTGCAGGGGGTAGACTGGAATTGCCCTGAAAGCATAGGAAAAGAGGCACAACGTCGACAATGATGCACTTGGCCAAAAAGGGCGTATGCGTTTTTTCCTGAATATATTCAGGAAAAAACGCATATGCCCTTTTTGGCCAACCAAGCAAGCCTGTAAAGGAAATCTGCACTACAATGAAATCTCACTGCCCCCCCGGGCAAAAGGGCCATCTGAAAAAAGTGTAAAATCCAGAAAGGTAGGACAGGATATGGAGAACAGGGAGCCTTGTTATGCTGATTGGCAGGATGTAAATTGCCAGCAGCCACCCTGGAGAAGTGTATGGTGTTTCCTGAAACACGTAAGAAACAAAGCAACACAGCCTATGGCACTTCCACTTATGGTCCTATAGCTTACGGAAATTAAAATCAAAAACAGACAGCCACCCCAATATTTGGGACGGCTGTGTTCACAAGAAGCTCGTCTACAGTATCAGGTAAATATCCCAGAAAGCAAAAAATGGATAAAGAAGTTGTGGCACGTACGTGCAATGCAATATCACTCAGCAATGAAATCTGTGTCATCAGGCCCGTAGCGGCATAGTAAGTGGATGCAGGTGCGGTGATTCTACGTGAACTACGTCACACAGAAAAAGAAACATCATAAGATATCACTAATACATGGAATGTAAACTTCACTACACATGAACTGAATTACAAAACAGAACAGGGTCTCAAATTTAGAAAACCAACTAGTGCTTGCTTATGGGGAAAGGTGCGTTGGGGTGCTGCATAAAACCAGAGACTGAAATTAGCACAGATAACATTCCATAAGCCAAATATGTAATAGACAAGACCTACTCCTTGCTCAACGAAATGGACTCAACACCACATATTCAACGCCTAGGAATATACCTGACTAGGAAGAATCTTAAAACCCATGGATATATATGTCTCCGTAAGAGAATCAAGCGTGTGTACAGCGGCGGAAATGCAGCAGTGAAAATCCGATAAATCCCATTATCAAAATAAATTTCGAAAACAAAACACAAAGACAGTGAAATAGAGAGCAATTCTTAAATAATTCACTCAGGGCATGTGATGCAACCGGGATTGACCACATCTACACCCAGAGCTGTTTGAGACATAAGGCTGGACACTTCTGGCTGATAGCACTGGTGAGTTTCGGTGAGCAAATGCAGACCCTTTGAAGTCATACTGCATGGTACCCATTCCATGGGTCCCAACTCTCCAGGTTCAAGGCATTCTTCCTCCAGCTAAAACATGCATGGGAAACCCAGAGTATCGTCCACCGTGTGATTGGGAAACGATTTAAAATGCATCTCAGTTTTCGTATCCTGGTCCTCGGGTTCACCATTCCAGATGCTTTACTAACACTCTCCCCGCTTGGAGAGTCAGTGCCTTTAACCTCCTGTTTGGCACAGCTTGCAATTTCTGTGCAAGATGAACAGGAATAGGGAGAACCAATGAGAGACTAGCTGTAGGTGTCTGCACGGGCAAATGTAACGCTCATTGCCCACCAGGAAGAGGAATTAAACAAAGGCTCAGTGTGCCCTGCTGGAAACAGATTAGGGCCTGAAGCAATCCTGCGGTTTTGTGCCCAGCTCACAAGAAAGCGAGTTGAAGAAAGGAGCTCAGGGGCACTGTACTTCACAAACCTGCAGAGTTATAAATGACAGCTATCCTCCAAAAATATATTGAAGTAAGCCTGCGAAGGGGACTTGAAAGCGGGGCTGAATTTCAGGAAAACGATTGCAGGGGGTAGACTGGAATTTCCCTGAAAACATAGGAAAAGAGGCACAACGTCGGCAATGATGCACTTGGCCAAAAAGGGCGTATGCGTTTTTTCCTGAATATATTCAGGAAAAAACGCATACGCCCTTTTTGGCCAACCAAGCAAGCCTGTAAAGGAAATCTGCACTACAATGAAATCTCACTGCCCCCCCGGGCAAAAGGGCCATCTGAAAAAAGTGTAAAATCCAGAAAGGTAGGACAGGATATGGAGAACAGGGAGCCTTGTTATGCTGATTGGCAGGATGTAAATTGCCAGCAGCCACCCTGGAGAAGTGTATGGTGTTTCCTGAAACACGTAAGAAACAAAGCAACACAGCCTATGGCACTTCCACTTATGGTCCTATAGCTTACGGAAATTAAAATCAAAAACAGACAGCCACCCCAATATTTGGGACGGCTGTGTTCACAAGAAGCTCGTCTACAGTATCAGGTAAATATCCCAGAAAGCAAAAAATGGATAAAGAAGTTGTGGCACGTACGTGCAATGCAGTATCACTCAGCAATGAAATCTGTGTCATCAGGCCCGTAGCGGCATAGTAAGTGGATGCAGGTACGGTGATTCTACGTGAACTACGTCACACAGAAAAAGAAACATCATAAGATATCACTAATACACGGAATGTAAACTTGACTACACATGAACTGAATTACAAAAAAGAACAGGGTCTCAAATTTAGAAAACCAACTAGTGCTTGCTTATGGGGAAAGGTGCCTTGGGGTGCTGCATAAAACCAGAGACTGAAATTAGCACAGATAACTTTCCATAAGCCAAATATGTAATAGACAAGACCTACTCCTTGCTCAACGAAATGGACCCAACACCACATATTCAACGCCTAGGAATATACCTGACTAGGAAGAATCTTAAAACCCATGGATATATATGTCTCCGTAAGAGAATCAAGCGTGTGTACAGCGGCCGAAACGCAGCAGTGAAAATCCGATAAATCCCATTATCAAAATAAATTTCGAAAACAAAACACAAAGACAGTGAAATAGAGAGCAATTCTTAAATAATTCACTCAGGGCATGTGATGCAACCGGGATTGACCACATCTACACCCAGAGCTTGTTGAGACATAAGGCTGGACACTTCAGGCTGATAGCATTGGTGAGTTTCGGTGAGCAAATGCAGACCCTTTGAAGTCATACTGCATGGTACCCATTCCATGGGTCCCAACTCTCCAGGTTCAAGGCATTCTTCCTCCAGCTAAAACATGCATGCGAAACCCAGAGTATCGTCCACTGTGTGATTGGGAAACGATTTAAAATGCATCTCAGTTTTCGTTTCCTGGTCCTCGGGTTCACCATTCCAGATGCTTTACTAACACTCTCCCCGCTTGGAGAGTCAGTGCCTTTAACTTCCTGTTTCGCACAGCTTGCCATTTCTGTGCAAGATGAACAGGAATAGGGAGAACCAATGAGAGACTAGCTGTAGGTGACTGCACGGGCAAATGTAACGCTCATTGCCCACCAGGAAGAGGAATTAAACAAAGGCTCAGTGTGCCCTGCTGGAAACAGATTAGGGCCTGAAGCAATCCTGCGGTTTTGTGCCCAGCTCACAAGAAAGCGAGTTGAAGAAAGAAGCTCAGGGGCACTGTACTTCACAAACCTGCAGAGTTATAAATGACAGCTATCCTCCAAAAATATATTGAAGTAAGCCTGCGAAGGGGACTTGAAAGCGGGGCTGAATTTCAGGAAAACGATTGCAGGGGGTAGACTGGAATTGCCCTGAAAGCATAGGAAAAGAGGCAGAACGTCGACAATGATGCACTTGGCCAAAAAGGGCGTATGCGTTTTTTCCTGAATATATTCAGGAGAAAACGCATACGCCCTTTTTGGCCAACCAAGCAAGCCTGTAAAGGAAATCTGCACTACAATGAAATCTCACTGCCCCCCCCCCCCGTGCAAAAGGGCCATCTGAAAAAAGTGTAAAATCCAGAAAGGTAGGACAGGATATGGAGAACAGGGAGCCTTGTTATGCTGATTGGCAGGATGTAAATTGCCAGCAGCCACCCTGGAGAAGTGTATGGTGTTTCCTGAAACACGTAAGAAACAAAGCAACACAGCCTATGGCACTTCCGCTTATGGTCCTATAGCTTACGGAAATTAAAATCAAAAACAGACAGCCACCCCAATATTTGGGACGGCTGTGTTCACAAGAAGCTCGTCTACAGTATCAGGTAAATATCCCAGAAAGCAAAAAATGGATAAAGAAGTTGTGGCACGTACGTACAATGCAATATCACTCAGCAATGAAATCTGTGTCATCAGGCCCGTAGCGGCATAGTGAGTGGATGCAGGTACGGTGATTCTACGTGAACTACGTCACACAGAAAAAGAAACATCATAAGATATCACTAATACACGGAATGTAAACTTGACTACACATGAACTGAATTACAAAAAAGAACAGGGTCTCAAATTTAGAAAACCAACTAGTGCTTGCTTATGGGGAAAGGTTCCTTGGGGTGCTGCATAAAACCAGAGACTGAAATTAGCACAGATAACTTTCCATAAGCCAAATATGTAATAGACAAGACCTACTCCTTGCTCAACGAAATGGACCCAACACCACATATTCAACGCCTAGGAATATACCTGACTAGGAAGAATCTTAAAACCCATGGATATATATGTCTCCGTAAGAGAATCAAGCGTGTGTACAGCGGCCGAAACGCAGCAGTGAAAATCCGATAAATCCCATTATCAAAATAAATTTCGAAAACAAAACACAAAGACAGTGAAATAGAGAGCAATTCTTAAATAATTCACTCAGGGCATGTGATGCAACCGGGATTGACCACATCTACACCCAGAGCTGGTTGAGACATAAGGCTGGACACTTCAGGCTGATAGCATTGGTGAGTTTCGGTGAGCAAATGCAGACCCTTTGAAGTCATACTGCAGGGTACCCATTCCATGGGTCCCAACTCTCCAGGTTCAATGGATTCTTCCTCCAGCTAAAACATGCATGGGAAACCCAGAGTATCGTCCACCGTGTGATTGGGAAATGATTTAAAATGCATCTCAGTTTTCGTTTCCTGGTCCTCGGGTTCACCATTCCAGATGCTTTACTAACACTCTCCCCGCTTGGAGAGTCAGTGCCTTTAACCTCCTGTTTCGCACAGCTTGCAATTTCTGTGCAAGATGAACAGGAATAGGGAGAACCAACGAGAGACTAGCTGTAGGTGTCTGCACGGGCAAATGTAACGCTCATTGCCCACCAGGAAGAGGAATTAAACAAAGGCACAGTGTGCCCTGCTGGAAACAGATTAGGGCCTGAAGCAATCCTGCGGTTTTGTGCCCAGCTCACAAGAAAGCGAGGTGAAGAAAGGAGCTCAGGGGCACTGTACTTCACAAACCTGCAGAGTTATAAATGACAGCTATCCTCCAAAAATATATTGAAGTAAGCCTGCGAAGGGGACTTGAAAGCGGGGCTGAATTTCAGGAAAACGATTGCAGGGTGTAGACTGGAATTGCCCTGAAAGCATAGGAAAAGAGGCAGAACGTTGACAATGATGCACTTGGCCAAAAAGGGCGTATGCGTTTTTTCCTGAATATATTCAGGAAAAAACGCATACGCCCTTTTTGGCCAACCAAGCAAGCCTGTAAAGGAAATCTGCACTACAATGAAATCTCACTGCCCCCCCGGGCAAAAGGGCCATCTGAAAAAAGTGTAAAATCCAGAAAGGTAGGACAGGATATGGAGAAAAGGGAGCCTTGTTATGCTGATTGGCAGGATGTAAATTGCCAGCAGCCACCCTGGAGAAGTGTATGGTGTTTCCTGAAACACGTAAGAAACAAAGCAACACAGCCTATGGCACTTCCACTTATGGTCCTATAGCTTACGGAAATTAAAATCAAAAACAGACAGCCACCCCAATATTTGGGACGGCTGTGTTCACAAGAAGCTCGTCTACAGTATCAGGTAAATATCCCAGAAAGCAAAAAATGGATAAAGAAGTTGTGGCACGTACGTACAATGCAATATCACTCAGCAATGAAATCTGTGTCATCAGGCCCGTAGCGGCATAGTGAGAGGATGCAGGTACGGTGATTCTACGTGAACTACGTCACACAGAAAAAGAAACATCATAAGATATCACTAATACACGGAATGTAAACTTGACTACACATGAACTGAATTACAAAAAAGAACAGGGTCTCAAATTTAGAAAACCAACTAGTGCTTGCTTATGGGGAAAGGTGCCTTGGGGTGCTGCATAAAACCAGAGACTGAAATTAGCACAGATAACTTTCCATAAGCCAAATATGTAATAGACAAGACCTACTCCTTGCTCAACGAAATGGACCCAACACCACATATTCAACGCCTAGGAATATACCTGACTAGGAAGAATCTTAAAACCCATGGATATATATGTCTCTGTAAGAGAATCAAGCGTGTGTACAGCGGCCGAAACGCAGCAGTGAAAATCCGATAAATCCCATTATCAAAATAAATTTCGAAAACAAAACACAAAGACAGTGAAATAAAGAGCAATCTTAAATTATTCACTCAGGGCATGTGATGCAACCGGGATTGACCACATCTACACCCAGAGCTGGTTGAGACATAAGGCTGGACACTTCAGGCTGATAGCATTGGTGAGTTTCGGTGAGCAAATGCAGACCCTTTGAAGTCATACTGCATGGTACCCATTCCATGGGTCCCAACTCTCCAGGTTCAAGGGATTCTTCCTCCAGCTAAAACATGCATGGGAATCCCAGAGTATCGTCCACTGTGTGATTGGGAAACGATTTAAAATGCATCTCAGTTTTCGTTTCCTGGTCCTCGGGTTCACCATTCCAGATGCTTTACTAACACTCTCCCCGCTTGGAGAGTCAGTGCCTTTAACCTCCTGTTTCGCACAGCTTGCCATTTCTGTGCAAGATGAACAGGAATAGGGAGAACCAATGAGAGACTAGCTGTAGGTGTCTGCACGGGCAAATGTAACGCTCATTGCCCACCAGGAAGAGGAATTAAACAAAGGCTCAGTGTGCCCTGCTGGAAAAAGATTAGGGCCTGAAGCAATCCTGCGGTTTTGTGCCCAGCTCACAAGAAAGCGAGTTGAAGAAAGGAGCTCAGGGGCACTGTACTTCACAAACCTGCAGAGTTATAAATGACAGCTATCCTCCAAAAATATATTGAAGTAAGCCTGCGAAGGGGACTTGAAAGCGGGGCTGAATTTCAGGAAAACGATTGCAGGGGGTAGACTGGAATTGCCCTGAAAGCATAGGAAAAGAGGCACAACATCGACAATGATGCACTTGGTCAAAAAGGGCGTATGCGTTTTTTCCTGAATATATTCAGGAAAAAACGCATACGCCCTTTTTCGCCAACCAAGCAAGCCTGTAAAGGAAATCTGCACTACAATGAAATCTCACTGCCCCCCCGGGCAAAAGGGCCATCTGAAAAAAGTGTAAAATCCAGAAAGGTAGGACAGGATATGGAGAACAGGGAGCCTTGTTATGCTGATTGGCAGGATGTAAATTGCCAGCAGCCACCCTGGAGAAGTGTATGGTGTTTCCTGAAACACGTAAGAAACAAAGCAACACAGCCTATGGCACTTCCACTTATGGTCCTATAGCTTACGGAAATTAAAATCAAAAACAGACAGCCACCCCAATATTTGGGACGGCTGTGTTCACAAGAAGCTCGTCTACAGTATCAGGTAAATATCCCAGAAAGCAAAAAATGGATAAAGAAGTTGTGGCACGTACGTGCAATGCAATATCACTCAGCAATGAAATCTGTGTCATCAGGCCCGTAGCGGCATAGTAAGTGGATGCAGGTACGGTGATTCTACGTGAACTATGTCACACAGAAAAAGAAACATCATAAGATATCACTAATACACGGAATGTAAACTTGACTACACATGAACTGAATTACAAAACAGAACAGGGTCTCAAATTTAGAAAACCAACTAGTGCTTGCTTATGGGGAAAGGTGCGTTGGGGTGCTGCATAAAACCAGAGACTGAAATTAGCACAGATAACATTCCATAAGCCAAATATGTAATAGACAAGACCTACTCCTTGCTCAACGAAATGGACTCAACACCACATATTCAACGCCTAGGAATATACCTGACTAGGAAGAATCTTATAACCCATGGATATATATGTCTCCGTAAGAGAATCAAGCGTGTGTACAGCGGCCGAAACGCAGCAGTGAAAATCCGATAAATCCCATTATCAAAATAAATTTCGAAAACAAAACACAAAGACAGTGAAATAGAGAGCAATTCTTAACTAATTCACTCAGGGCATGTGATGCAACCGGGATTGACCACATCTACACCCAGAGCTGGTTGAGACATAAGGCTGGACACTTCAGGCTGATAGCATTGGTGAGTTTCGGTGAGCAAATGCAGACCCTTTGAAGTCATACTGCATGGTACCCATTCCATGGGTCCCAACTCTCCAGGTTCAAGGGATTCTTCCTCCAGCTAAAACATGCATGGGAAACCCAGAGTATCGTCCACCGTGTGATTGGGAAACGATTTAAAATGCATCTCAGTTTTCGTATCCTGGTCCTCGGGTTCACCATTCCAGATGCTTTACTAACACTCTCCCCGCTTGGAGAGTCAGTGCCTTTAACCTCCTGTTTGGCACAGCTTGCCATTTCTGTGCAAGATGAACAGGAATAGGGAGAACCAATGAGAGACTAGCTGTAGGTGTCTGCACGGGCAAATGTAACGCTCATTGCCCACCAGGAAGAGGAATTAAACAAAGGCTCAGTGTGCCCTGCTGGAAACAGATTAGGGCCTGAAGCAATCCTGCGGTTTTGTGCCCAGCTCACAAGAAAGCGAGTTGAAGAAAGAAGCTCATGGGCACTGTACTTCACAAACCTGCAGAGTTATAAATGACAGATATCCTCCAAAAATATATTGAAGTAAGCCTGCGAAGGGGACTTGAAAGCGGGGCTGAATTTCAGGAAAACGATTGCAGGGGGTAGACTGGAATTGCCCTGAAAGCATAGGAAAAGAGGCAGAACGTCGACAATGATGCACTTGGCCAAAAAGGGCGTATGCGTTTTTTCCTGAATATATTCAGGAAAAAACGCATACGCCCTTTTTGGCCAACCAAGCAAGCCTGTAAAGGAAATCTGCACTACAATGAAATCTCACTGCCCCCCCCCCCGGGCAAAAGGGCCATCTGAAAAAAGTGTAAAATCCAGAAAGGTAGGACAGGATATGGAGAACAGGGAGCCTTGTTATGCTGATTGGCAGGATGTAAATTGCCAGCAGCCACCCTGGAGAAGTGTATGGTGTTTCCTGAAACACGTAAGAAACAAAGCAACACAGCCTATGGCACTTCCACTTATGGTCCTATAGCTTACGGAAATTAAAATCAAAAACAGACAGCCACCCCAATATTTGGGACGGCTGTGTTCACAAGAAGCTCGTCTACAGTATCAGGTAAATATCCCAGAAAGCAAAAGATGGATAAAGAAGTTGTGGCACGTACGTACAATGCAATATCACTCAGCAATGAAATCTGTGTCATCAGGCCCGTAGCGGCATAGTGAGTGGATGCAGGTACGGTGATTCTACGTGAACTACGTCACACAGAAAAAGAAACATCATAAGATATCACTAATACACGGAATGTAAACTTGACTACACATGAACTGAATTACAAAACAGAACAGGGTCTCAAATTTAGAAAACCAACTAGTGCTTGCTTATGGGGAAAGGTGCCTTGGGGTGCTGCATAAAACCAGAGACTGAAATTGGCACAGATAACTTTCCATAAGCCAAATCTGTAATAGACAAGACCTACTCCTTGCTCAACGAAATGGAACCAACACCACATATTCAACGCCTAGGAATATACCTGATTAGGAAGAATCTTAAAACCCATGGATATATATGTCTCAGTAAGAGAATCAAGCGTGTGTACAGCGGCCGAAACGCAGTAGTGAAAATCCTATAAATCCCATTATCAAAATAAATTTCGAAAACAAAACACAAAGACAGTGAATTAGAGAGCAATTCTTAAATAATTCACTCAGGGCATGTGATGCAACCGGGATTGACCACATCTACACCCAGAGCTGGTTGAGACATAAGGCTGGACACTTCAGGCTGATAGCATTGGTGAGTTTCGGTGAGCAAATGCAGACCCTTTCAAGTCATACTGCATGGTACCCATTCCATGGGTCCCAACTCTCCAGGTTCAAGGGATTCTTCCTCCAGCTAAAACATGCATGGGAAACCAAGAGTATGGTCCACCGTGTGATTGGGAAACGATTTAAAATGCATCTCAGTTTTCGTATCCTGGTCCTCGGGTTCAACATTCCAGATGCTTTACTAACACTCTCCCCGCTTGGAGAGTCAGTGCCTTTAACCTCCTCTTTGGCACAGCTTGCAATTTCTGTGCAAGATGAACAGGAATAGGGAGAACCAATGAGAGACTAGCTGTAGGTGTCTGCACGGGCAAATGTAACGCTCCTTGCCCACCAGGAAGGGGAATTAAACAAAGGCTCAGTGTGCCCTGCTGGAAACAGATTAGGGCCTGAAGCAATCCTGCGGTTTTGTGCCCAGTTCACAAGAAAGCGAGGTGAAGAAAGGAGTTCAGGGGCACTGTAATTCACAAACCTACAGAGTTATAAATGACAGCTATCTTCCAAAAGTATATTGAAGTAAGCCTGCGAAGGGGACTTGAAAGCGGGCAGAATTTCAGGAAAACGATTGCAGGGGGTAGACTGGAATTGCCCTGAAAGCATAGGAAAAGAGGCACAACGTCGACAATGATGCACTTGGCCAAAAAGGGCGTATGCGTTTTTTCCTGAATATATTCAGGAAAAAACGCATACGCCCTTTTTGGCCAACCAAGCAAGCCTGTAAAGGAAATCTGCACTACAATGAAGTCTCACTGCCCCCCGGGCAAAAGGGCCATCTGAAAAAAGTGTAAAATCCTGAAAGGTAGGACAGGATATGGAGAACAGGGAGCCTTGTTATGCTGATTGGCAGGATGTAAATTGCCAGCAGCCACCCTGGAGAAGTGTATGGTGTTTCCTGAAACACGTAAGAAACAAAGCAACACAGCCTATGGCACTTCCACTTATGGTCGTATAGCTTACGGAAATTAAAATCAAAAACAGACAGCCACCCCAATATTTGGGACGGCTGTGTTCACAAGAAGCTCGTCTACAGTATCAGGTAAATATCACAGAAAGCAAAAAATGGATAAAGAAGTTGTGGCACGTACGTGCAATGCAATATCACTCAGCAATGAAATCTGTGTCATCAGGCCCGTAGCGGCATAGTAAGTGGATGCAGGTACGGTGATTCTACGTGAACTACGTCACACAGAAAAAGAAACATCATAAGATATCACTAATACACGGAATGTAAACTTGACTACACATGAACTGAATTACAAAACAGAACAGGGTCTCAAATTTAGAAAACCAACTAGTGCTTGCTTATGGGGAAAGGTGCGTTGGGGTGCTGCATAAAACCAGAGACTGAAATTAGCACAGATAACATTCCATTAGCCAAATATGTAATAGACAAGACCTACTCCTTGCTCAACGAAATGGACTCAACACAACATATTCAACGCCTAGGAATATACCTGACTAGGAAGAATCTTAAAACCCATGCATATATATGTCTCCGTAAGAGAATCAAGCGTGTGTACAGCGGCTGAAACGCAGCAGTGAAAATCCGATAAATCCCATTATTAAAATAAATTTGGAAAACAAAACACAAAGACAGTGAAATAGAGAGCAATTCTTAAATAATTCACTCAGGGCATGTGATGCAACCGGGATTACCACATCTACACCCAGAGCTGGTTGAGACATAAGGCTGGACACTTCAGGCTGATAGCACTGGTGAGTTTCGGTGAGCAAATGCAGACCCTTTGAAGTCATACTGCATGGACCCATTCCATGGGTCCCAACTCTCCAGGTTCAAGGGATTCTTCCTCCAGCTAAAACATGCATGGGAAACCAAGAGTATCGTCCACCGTGTGATTGGGAAACGATTTAAAATGCATCTCAGTTTTCGTATCCTGGTCCTCGGGTTCACCATTCCAGATGCTTTACTAACACTCTCCCCGCTTGGAGAGTCAGTGCCTTTAACCTCCTGTTTCGCACAGCTTGCCATTTCTGTGCAAGATGAACAGGAATAGGGAGAACCAATGAGAGACTAGCTGTAGGTGTCTGCACGGGCAAATGTAACGCTCATTGCCCACCAGGAAGAGGAATTAAACAAAGGCTCAGTGTGCCCTGCTGGAAACAGATTAGGGCCTGAAGCAATCCTGCGGTTTTGTGCCCAGCTCACAAGAAAGCGAGTTGAAGAAAGGAGCTCAGGGGCACTGTACTTCACAAACCTGCAGAGTTATAAATGACAGCTATCCTCCAAAAATATATTGAAGTAAGCCTGCGAAGGGGACTTGAAAGCGGGGCTGAATTTCAGGAAAACGATTGCAGGGGGTAGACTGGAATTGCCCTGAAAGCATAGGAAAAGAGGCACAACGTCGACAATGATGCACTTGGCCAAAAAGGGCGTATGCGTTTTTTCCTGAATATATTCAGGAAAAAACGCATACGCCCTTTTTGGCCAACCAAGCAAGCCTGTAAAGGAAATCTGCACTACAATGAAATCTCACTGCCCACCCCCCGGCCAAAAGGGCCATCTGAAAAAAGTGTAAAATCCAGAAAGGTAGGACAAGGTATGGAGAACAGGGAGCCTTGTTATGCTGATTGGCAGGATGTAAATTGCCAGCAGCCACTCTGGAGAAGTGTATGGTGTTTCCTGAAACACGTAAGAAACAAAGCAACACAGCCTATGGCACTTCCACTTATGGTCTTATAGCTTACGGAAATTAAAATCAAAAACAGACAGCCACCCCAATATTTGGGACGGCTGTGTTCACAAGAAGCTCGTCTACAGTATCAGGTAAATATCCCAGAAAGCAAAAAATGGATAAAGAAGTTGTGGCACGTACGTACAATGCAATATCACTCAGCAATGAAATCTGTGTCATCAGGCCCGTAGCGGCATAGTGAGTGGATGCAGGTACGGTGATTCTACGTGAACTACGTCACACAGAAAAAGAAACATCATAAGATATCACTAATACAAGGAATGTAAACTTGACTACACATGAACTGAATTACAAAACAGAACAGGGTCTCAAATTTAGAAAACCAACTAGTGCTTGCTTATGGGGAAAGGTGCCTTGGGGTGCTGCATAAAACCAGAGACTGAAATTAGCACAGATAACATTCCATAAGCCAAATATGTAATAGACAAGACCTACTCCTTGCTCAACGAAATGGACTCAACACCACATATTCAACGCCTAGGAATATACCTGACTAGGAAGAATCTTAAAACCCACGGATATATATGTCTCCGTAAGAGAATCAAGCGTGTGTACAGCGGCCGAAACGCAGCAGTGAAAATCCGATAAATCCCATTATCAAAATAAATTTCGAAAACAAAACACAAAGACAGTGAAATAGAGAGCAATTCTTAAATAATTCACTCAGGGCATGTGATGCAACCGGGATTGACCACATCTACACCCAGAGCTGGTTGAGACATAAGGCTGGACACTTCATCCTGATAGCATTGGTGAGTTTCGGTGAGCAAATGCAGACCCTTTGAAGTCATACTGCATGGTACCCATTCCATGTGTCCCAACTCTCCAGGTTCAAGGGATTCTTCCTCCAGCTAAAACATGCATGGGAAACCCAGAGTATCGTCCACCGTGTGATTGGGAAACGATTTAAAATGCATCTCAGTTTTCGTATCCTGGTCCTCGGGTTCACCATTCCAGATGCTTTACTAACACTCTCCCCGCTTGGAGAGTCAGTGCCTTTAACCTCCTGTTTGGCACAGCTTGCAATTTCTGTGCAAGACGAACAGGAATAGGGAGAACCAATGAGAGACTAGCTGTAGGTGTCTGCACGGGCAAATGTAACGCTCATTGCCCACCAGGAACAGGAATTAAACAATGGCTCAGTGTTCCCTGCTGGAAACAGATTAGGGCCTGAAGCATTCCTGCGGTTTTGCGCCCAGCTCACAAGAAAGCGAGTTGAAGAAAGGAGCTCAGGGGCACTGTACTTCACAAACCTGCAGAGTTATAAATGACAGCTATCCTCCAAAAATATATTGAAGTAAGCCTGCGAAGGGGACTTGAAAGCGGGGCTGAATTTCAGGAAAACGATTGGAGGGGGTAGACTGGAATTGCCCTGAAAGCATAGGAAAAGAGGCACAACGTCGACAATGATGCACTTGGCCAAAAAAGGCGTATGCGTTTTTTCCTGAATATATTCAGGAAAAAACGCATACGCCCTTTTTGGCCAACCAAGCAAGCCTGTAAAGGAAATCTGCACTACAATGAAATCTCACTGCCCCCCCGGGCAAAAGGGCCATCTGAAAAAAGTGTAAAATCCAGAAAGGTAGGACAGGATATGGAGAACAGGGAGCCTTGTTATGCTGATTGGCAGGATGTAAATTGCCAGCAGCCACCCTGGAGAAGTGTATGGTGTTTCCTGAAACACGAAAGAAACAAAGCAACACAGCCTATGGCACTTCCACTTATGGTCCTATAGCTTTCGGAAATTAAAATCAAAAACAGACAGCCACCCCAATATTTGGGACGGCTGTGTTCACAAGAAGCTCGTCTACAGTATCAGGTAAATATCCCAGAAAGCAAAAAATGGATAAAGAAGTTGTGGCACGTACGTACAATGCAATATCACTCAGCAATGAAATCTGTGTCATCAGGCCCGTAGCGGCATAGTGAGTGGATGCAGGTACGGTGATTCTACGTGAACTACGTCACACAGAAAAAGAAACATCATAAGATATCACTAATACACGGAATGTAAACTTGACTACACATAAACTGAATTACAAACAGAACAGGGTCTCAAATTTAGAAAACCAACTAGTGCTTGCTTATGGGGAAAGGTGCCTTGGGGTGCTGCATAAAACCAGAGACTGAAATTAGCACAGATAACTTTCCATAAGCCAAATATGTAATAGACAAGACCTACTCCTTCCTCAACGAAATGGACCCAACACCACATATTCAACGCCTAGGAATATACCTGACTAGGAAGAATCTTAAAACCCATGGATATATATGTCTCCGTAAGAGAATCAAGCGTGTGTACAGCGGCCGAAACGCAGCAGTGAAAATCCGATAAATCCCATTATTAAAATAAATTTGGAAAACAAAACACAAAGACAGTGAAATAGAGAGCAATTCTTAAATAATTCACTCAGGGCATGTGATGCAACCGGGATTACCACATCTACACCCAGAGCTGGTTGAGACATAAGGCTGGACACTTCAGGCTTATAGCACTGGTTTGTTTCGGTGAGCAAATGCAGACCCTTTGAAGTCATACTGCATGGACCCATTCCATGGGTCCCAACTCGCCAGGTTCAAGGGATTCTTCCTCCAGCTAAAACATGCATGGGGAACCAAGAGTATCGTCCACCGTGTGATTGGGAAATGATTTAAAATGCATCTCAGTTTTCGTATCCTGGTCCTCGGGTTCACCATTCCAGATGCTTTACTAACACTCTCCCCGCTTGGAGAGTCAGTGCATTTAACCTCCTGTTTCGCACAGCTTGCAATTTCTGTGCAAGATGAACAGGAATAGGGAGAACCAATGAGAGACTAGCTGTAGGTGTCTGCACGGGCAAATGTAACGCTCCTTGCCCACCAGGAAGGGGAATTACACAAAGGCTCAGTGTGCCCTGCTGGAAACAGATTAGGGCCTGAAGCAATCCTGCGGTTTTGTGCCCAGCTCACAAGAAAGCGAGGTGAAGAAAGGAGTTCAGGGGCACTGTAATTCACAAACCTACAGAGTTATAAATGACAGCTATCTTCCAAAAGTATATTGAAGTAAGCCTGCGAAGGGGACTTGAAAGCGGGCAGAATTTCAGGAAAACGATTGCAGGGGGTAGACTG
Source organism: Phocoena phocoena (assembly GCF_963924675.1). Classification (NCBI taxonomy): domain Eukaryota; kingdom Metazoa; phylum Chordata; class Mammalia; order Artiodactyla; family Phocoenidae; genus Phocoena; species Phocoena phocoena. Next base: position 184,269 of record NW_027077762.1, on the reverse strand, counting down.
GAATTGCCCTGAAAGCATAGGAAAAGAGGCACAACGTCGACAATGATGCACTTGGCCAAAAAGGGCGTATGCGTTTTTTCCTGAATATATTCAGGAAAAAACGCATACGCCCTTTTTGGCCAACCAAGCAAGCCTGTAAGGGAAATCTGCACTACAATGAAGTCTCACTGCACCTCGGGCAAGAGGGCCATCTGAAAAAAGTGTAAAATCCAGAAAGGTAGGACAGGATATGGAGAACAGGGAGCCTTGTTATGCTGATTGGCAGGATGTAAATTGCCAGCAGCCACCCTGGAGAAGTGTATGGTGTTTCCTGAAACACGTAAGAAACAAAGCAACACAGCCTATGGCACTTCCACTTATGGTCCTATAGCTTACGGAAATTAAAATCAAAAACAGACAGCCACCCCAATATTTGGGACGGCTGTGTTCACAAGAAGCTCGTCTACAGTATCAGGTAAATATCCCAGAAAGCAAAAAATGGATAAAGAAGTTGTGGCACGTACGTGCAATGCAATATAACTCAGCAATGAAATCTGTGTCATCAGGCCCGTAGCGGCATAGTGAGTGGATGCACGTACGGTGATTCTACGTGAACTACGTCACACAGAAAAAGAAACATCATAAGATATCACTAATACACGGAATGTAAACTTGACTACACATGAACTGAATTACAAAACAGAACAGGGTCTCAAATTTAGAAAACCAACTAGTGCTTGCTTATGGGGAAAGGTGCGTTGGGGTGCTGCATAAAACCAGAGACTGAAATTAGCACAGATAACATTCCATAAGCCAAATATGTAATAGACAAGACCTACTCCTTGCTCAACGAAATGGACCCAACACCACATATTCAACGCCTAGGAATATACCTGACTAGGAAGAATCTTAAAACCCATGGATATATATGTCTCCGTAAGAGAATCAAGCGTGTGTACACCGGCCGAAACGCAGCAGTGAAAATCCGATAAATCCCATTATTAAAATAAATTTGGAAAACAAAACACAAAGACAGTGAAATAGAGAGCAATTCTTAAATAATTCACTCAGGGCATGTGATGCAACCGGGATTGACCACATCTACACCCAGAGCTGGTTGAGACATAAGGCTGGACACTTCAGGCTGATAGCACTGGTGAGTTTCGGTGAGCAAATGCAGACCCTTTGAAGTCATACTGCATGGTACCCATTCCATGGGTCCCAACTTTCCAGGTTCAAGGGATTCTTCCTCCAGCTAAAACATGCATGGGAAACCAAGAGTATCGTCCACCGTGAGATTGGGAAATGATTTAAAATGCATCTCAGTTTTCGTATCCTGGTCCTCGGGTTCACCATTCCAGATGCTTTACTAACACTCTCCCCGCTTGGAGAGTCAGTGCCTTTAACCTCCTGTTTGGCACAGCTTGCCATTTCTGTGCAAGATGAACAGGAATAGGGAGAACCAATGAGAGACTAGCTGTAGGTGTCTGCACGGGCAAATGTAACGCTCATTGCCCACCAGGAAGAGGAATTAAACAAAGGCTCAGTGTGCCCTGCTGGAAACAGATTAGGGCCTGAAGCAATCCTGCGGTTTTGTGCCCAGCTCACAAGAAAGCGAGTTGAAGAAAGGAGCTCAGGGGCACTGTACTTCACAAACCTGCACAGTTATATATGACAGCTATCCTCCAAAAATATATTGAAGTAAGCCTGCGAAGGGGACTTGAAAGCGGGGCTGAATTTCAGGAAAACGATTGCAGGGGGTAGACTGGAATTGCCCTGAAAGCATAGGAAAAGAGGCACAACGTCGACAATGATGCACTTGGCCAAAAAGGGCGTATGCGTTTTTTCCTGAATATATTCAGGTAAAAACGTATACGCCTTTTTGGCCAACCAAGCAAGCCTGTAAAGGAAATCTGCACTACAATGAAATCTCACTGCCCCCCCGGGCAAAAGGGCCATCTGAAAAAAATGTAAAATCCAGAAAGGTAGGACAGGATATGGAGAACAGGGAGCCTTGTTATGCTGATTGGCAGGATGTAAATTGCCAGCAGCCACTCTGGAGAAGTGTATGGTGTTTCCTGAAACACGAAAGAAACAAAGCAACACAGCCTATGGCACTTCCACTTATGGTCTTATAGCTTACGGAAATTAAAATCAAAAACAGACAGCCACCCCAATATTTGGGACGGCTGTGTTCACAAGAAGCTCGTCTACAGTATCAGGTAAATATCCCAGAAAGCAAAAAATGGATAAAGAAGTTGTGGCACGTACGTACAATGCAATATCACTCAGCAATGAAATCTGTGTCATCAGGCCCGTAGCGGCATAGTGAGTGGATGCAGGTACGGTGATTCTACGTGAACTACGTCACACAGAAAAAGAAACATCATAAGATATCACTAATACACGGAATGTAAACTTGACTACACATGAACTGAATTACAAAACAGAACAGGGTCTCAAATTTAGGAAACCAACTAGTGCTTGCTTATGGGGAAAGGTGCGTTGGGGTGCTGCATAAAACCAGAGACTGAAATTAGCACAGATAACATTCCATAAGCCAAATATGTAATAGACATGACCTACTCCTTGCTCAACGAAATGGACTCAACACAACATATTCAACGCCTAGGAATATACCTGACTAGGAAGAATCTTAAAACCCATGCATATATATGTCTCCGTAAGAGAATCAAGCGTGTGTACAGCGGCCGAAACGCAGCAGTGAAAATCCGATAAATCCCATTATTAAAATAAATTTGGAAAACAAAACACAAAGACAGTGAAATAGAGAGCAATTCTTAAATAATTCACTCAGGGCATGTGATGCAACCGGGATTACCACATCTACACCCAGAGCTGGTTGAGACATAAGGCTGGACACTTCAGGCTGATAGCACTGGTGAGTTTCGGTGAGCAAATGCAGACCCTTTGAAGTCATACTGCATGGACCCATTCCATGGGTCCCAACTCTCCAGGTTCAAGGGATTCTTCCTCCAGCTAAAACATGCATGGGAAACCAAGAGTATCGTCCACCGTGTGATTGGGAAACGATTTAAAATGCATCTCAGTTTTCGTATCCTGGTCCTCGGGTTCACCATTCCAGATGCTTTACTAACACTCTCCCCGCTTGGAGAGTCAGTGCCTTTAACCTCCTGTTTCGCACAGCTTGCCATTTCTGTGCAAGATGAACAGGAATAGGGAGAACCAATGAGAGACTAGCTGTAGGTGTCTGCACGGGCAAATGTAACGCTCATTGCCCACCAGGAAGAGGAATTAAACAAAGGCTCAGTGTGCCCTGCTGGAAACAGATTAGGGCCTGAAGCAATCATGCGGTTTTGTGCCCAGCTCACAAGAAAGCGAGTTGAAGAAAGGAGCTCAGGGGCACTGTACTTCACAAACCTGCAGAGTTATAAATGACAGCTATCCTCCAAAAATATATTGAAGTAAGCCTGCGAAGGGGACTTGAAAGCGGGGCTGAATTTCAGGAAAACGATTGCAGGGGGTAGACTGGAATTGCCCTGAAAGCATAGGAAAAGAGGCACAACGTCGACAATGATGCACTTGGCCAAAAAGGGCGTATGCGTTTTTTCCTGAATATATTCAGGAAAAAACGCATACGCCCTTTTTGGCCAACCAAGCAAGCCTGTAAAGGAAATCTGCACTACAATGAAATCTCACTGCCCCCCCCCCCCCGGCCAAAAGGGCCATCTGAAAAAAGTGTAAAATCCAGAAAGGTAGGACAAGATATGGAGAACAGGGAGCCTTGTTATGCTGATTGGCAGGATGTAAATTGCCAGCAGCCACTCTGGAGAAGTGTATGGTGTTTCCTGAAACACGTAAGAAACAAAGCAACACAGCCTATGGCACTTCCACTTATGGTCTTATAGCTTACGGAAATTAAAATCAAAAACAGACAGCCACCCCAATATTTGGGACGGCTGTGTTCACAAGAAGCTCGTCTACAGTATCAGGTAAATATCCCAGAAAGCAAAAAATGGATAAAGAAGTTGTGGCACGTACGTACAATGCAATATCACTCAGCAATGAAATCTGTGTCATCAGGCCCGTAGCGGCATAGTGAGTCGATGCAGGTACGGTGATTCTACGTGAACTACGTCACACAGAAAAAGAAACATCATAAGATATCACTAATACACGGAATGTAAACTTGACTACACATGAACTGAATTACAAAACAGAACAGGGTCTCAAATTTAGAAAACCAACTAGTGCTTGCTTATGGGGAAAGGTGCCTTGGGGTGCTGCATAAAACCAGAGACTGAAATTAGCACAGATAACATTCCATAAGCCAAATATGTAATAGACAAGACCTACTCCTTGCTCAACGAAATGGACTCAACACCACATATTCAACGCCTAGGAATATACCTGACTAGGAAGAATCTTAAAACCCACGGATATATATGTCTCCGTAAGAAAATCAAGCGTGTGTACAGCGGCCGAAACGCAGCAGTGAAAATCCGATAAATCCCATTATCAAAATAAATTTCGAAAACAAAACACAAAGACAGTGAAATAGAGAGCAATTCTTAAATAATTCACTCAGGGCATGTGATGCAACCGGGATTGACCACATCTACACCCAGAGCTGGTTGAGACATAAGGCTGGACACTTCAGCCTGATAGCATTGGTGAGTTTCGGTGAGCAAATGCAGACCCTTTGAAGTCATACTGCATGGTACCCATTCCATGGGTCCCAACTCTCCAGGTTCAAGGGATTCTTCCTCCAGCTAAAACATGCATGGGAAACCCAGAGTATCGTCCACCGTGTGATTGGGAAACGATTTAAAATGCATCTCAGTTTTCGTATCCTGGTCCTCGGGTTCACCATTCCAGATGCTTTACTAACACTCTCCCCGCTTGGAGAGTCAGTGCCTTTAACCTCCTGTTTGGCACAGCTTGCAATTTCTGTGCAAGACGAACAGGAATAGGGAGAACCAATGAGAGACTAGCTGTAGGTGTCTGCACGGGCAAATGTAACGCTCATTGCCCACCAGGAAGAGGAATTAAACAATGGCTCAGTGTTCCCTGCTGGAAACAGATTAGGGCCTGAAGCATTCCTGTGGTTTTGCGCCCAGCTCACAAGAAAGCGAGTTGAAGAAAGGAGCTCAGGGGCACTGTACTTCACAAACCTGCAGAGTTATAAATGACAGCTATCCTCCAAAAATATATTGAAGTAAGCCTGCGAAGGGGACTTGAAAGCGGGGCTGAATTTCAGGAAAACGATTGCAGGGGGTAGACTGGAATTGCCCTGAAAGCATAGGAAAAGAGGCACAACGTCGACAATGATGCACTTGGCCAAAAAGGGCGTATGCGTTTTTTCCTGAATATATTCAGGAAAAAACGCATACGCCCTTTTTGGCCAACCAAGCAAGCCTGTAAAGGAAATCTGCACTACAATGAAATCTCACTGCCCCCCGGGGCAAAAGGGCCATCTGAAAAAAGTGTAAAATCCAGAAAGGTAGGACAGGATATGGAGAACAGGGAGCCTTGTTATGCTGATTGGCAGGATGTAAATTGCCAGCAGCCACCCTGGAGAAGTGTATGGTGTTTCCTGAAACACGTAAGAAACAAAGCAACACAGCCTATGGCACTTCCACTTATGGTCCTATAGCTTACGGAAATTAAAATCAAAAACAGACAGCCACCCCAATATTTGGGACGGCTGTGTTCACAAGAAGCTCGTCTACAGTATCAGGTAAATATCCCAGAAAGCAAAAAATGGATAAAGAAGTTGTGGCACGTACGTACAATGCAATATCACTCAGCAATGAAATCTGTGTCATCAGGCCCGTAGCGGCATAGTGAGTGGATGCAGGTACGGTGATTCTACGTGAACTACGTCACACAGAAAAAGAAACATCATAAGATATCACTAATACACGGAATGTAAACTTGACTACACATGAACTGAATTACAAAACAGAACAGGGTCTCAAATTTAGAAAACCAACTAGTGCTTGCTTATGGGGAAAGGTGCCTTGGGGTGCTGCATAAAACCAGAGACTGAAATTAGCACAGATAACTTTCCATAAGCCAAATATGTAATAGACAAGACCTACTCCTTGCTCAACGAAATGGACCCAACACCACATATTCAACGCCTAGGAATATACCTGACTAGGAAGAATCTTAAAACCCATGGATATATATGTCTCCGTAAGAGAATCAAGCGTGTGTACAGCGGCCGAAACGCAGCAGTGAAAATCCGATAAATCCCATTATCAAAATAAATTTCGAAAACAAAACACAAAGACAGTGAAATAGAGAGCAATTCTTAACTAATTCACTCAGGGCATGTGATGCAACCGGGATTGACCACATCTACACCCAGAGCTGGTTGAGACATAAGGCTGGACACTTCAGGCTGATAGCATTGGTGAGTTTCGGTGAGCAAATGCAGACCTTTTGAAGTCATACTGCATGGTGCCCATTCCATGGGTCCCAACTCTCCAGGTTCAAGGGATTCTTCCTCCAGCTAAAACATGCATGGGAAACCCAGAGTATCGTCCACCGTGTGATTGGGAAATGATTTAAAATGCATCTCAGTTTTCGTTTCCTGGTCCTCGGGTTCACCATTCCAGATGCTTTACTAACACTCTCCCCGCTTGGAGAGTCAGTGCCTTTAACCTCCTGTTTCGCACAGCTTGCCATTTCTGTGCAAGATGAACAGGAATAGGGAGAACCAATGAGAGACTAGCTGTAGGTGTCTGCACGGGCAAATGTAACGCTCATTGCCCACCAGGAAGAGGAATTAAACAAAGGCTCAGTGTGCCCTGCTGGAAACAGATTAGGGCCTGAAGCAATCCTGCGGTTTTATGCCCAGCTCACAAGAAAGCGAGTTGAAGAAAGGAGTTCAGGGGCACTGTACTTCACAAACCTGAAGAGTTATAAATGACAGCTATCCTCCAAAAATATATTGAAGTAAGCCTGCGAAGGGGACTTGAAAGCGGGGCAGAATTTCAGGAAAACGATTGCAGGGGGTAGACTGGAATTGCCCTGAAAGCATAGGAAAAGAGGCACAACGTCGACAATGATGCACTTGGCCAAAAAGGGCGTATGCGTTTTTTCCTGAATATATTCAGGAAAAAACGCATACGCCCTTTTTGGCCAACCAAGCAAGCCTGTAAAGGAAATCTGCACTACAATGAAATCTCACTGCCCCCCCCAGGCAAAAGGGCCATCTGAAAAAAGTGTAAAATCCAGAAAGGTAGGACAGGATATGGAGAACAGGGAGCCTTGTTATGCTGATTGGCAGGATGTAAATTGCCAGCAGCCACCCTGGAGAAGTGTATGGTGTTTCCTGAAACATGTAAGAAACAAAGCAACACAGCCTATGGCACTTCCACTTATGGTCCTATAGCTTACGGAAATTAAAATCAAAAACAGACAGCCACCCCAATATTTGGGACGGCTGTGTTCACAAGAAGCTCGTCTACAGTATCAGGTAAATATCCCAGAAAGCAAAAAATGGATAAAGAAGTTGTGGCATGTACGTGCAATGCAATATCACTCAGCAATGAAATCTGTGTCATCAGGCCCGTAGCGGCATAGTAAGTGGATGCAGGTACGGTGATTCTACGTGAACTACGTCACACAGAAAAAGAAACATCATAAGATATCACTAATACACGGAATGTAAACTTGACTACACATGAACTGAATTACAAAACAGAACAGGGTCTCAAATTTAGAAAACCAACTAGTGCTTGCTTATGGGGAAAGGTGCGTTGGGGTGCTGCATAAAACCAGAGACTGAAATTAGCACAGATAACATTCCATAAGCCAAATATGTAATAGACAAGACCTACTCCTTGCTCAACGAAATGGACTCAACACCACATATTCAACGCCTAGGAATATACCTGACTAGGAAGAATCTTAAAACCCATGGATATATATGTCTCCGTAAGAGAATCAAGCGTGTGTACAGCGGCGGAAATGCAGCAGTGAAAATCCGATAAACCCAATTATCAAAATAAATTTCGAAAACAAAACACAAAGACAGTGAAATAGAGAGCAATTCTTAAATAATTCACTCAGGGCATGTGATGCAACCGGGATTGACCACATCTACACCCAGAGCTGGTTGAGACATAAGGCTGGACACTTCAGGCTGATAGCACTGGTTTGTTTCGGTGAGCAAATGCAGACCCTTTGAAGTCATACTGCATGGACCCATTCCATGGGTCCCAACTCTCCAGGTTCAAGGGATTCTTCCTCCAGCTAAAACATGCATGGGAAACCAAGAGTATCGTCCACCGTGTGATTGGGAAACGATTTAAAATGCATCTCAGTTTTCGTATCCTGGTCCTCGGGTTCACCATTCCAGATGCTTTACTAACACTCTCCCCGCTTGGAGAGTCAGTGCCTTTAACCTCCTGTTTCGCACAGCTTGCAATTTCTGTGCAAGATGAACAGGAATAGGGAGAACGAATGAGAGACTAGCTGCAGGTGTCTGCACGGGCAAATGTAAGGCTCATTGCCCACCAGGAAGAGGAATTAAACAAAGTCTCAGTGTGCCCTGCTGGAAACAGATTAGGGCCTGAAGCAATCATGCGGTTTTGTGCCCAGCTCACAAGAAAGCGAGTTGAAGAAAGGAGCTCAGGGGCACTGTACTTCACAAACCTGCAGAGTTATAAATGACAGCTATCCTCCAAAAATATATTGAAGTAAGCCTGCGAAGGGGACTTGAAAGCGGGGCTGAATTTCAGGAAAACGATTGCAGGGGGTAGACTGGAATTGCCCTGAAAGCATAGGAAAAGAGGCACAACGTCGACAATGATGCACTTGGCCAAAAAGGGCGTATGCGTTTTTTCCTGAATATATTCAGGAAAAAACGCATACGCCCTTTTTGGCCAACCAAGCAAGCCTGTAAAGGAAATCTGCACTACAATGAAATCTCACTGCCCCCCGGGGCAAAAGGGCCATCTGAAAAAAGTGTAAAATCCAGAAAGGTAGGACAGGATATGGAGAACAGGGAGCCTTGTTATGCTGATTGGCAGGATGTAAATTGCCAGCAGCCACCCTGGAGAAGTGTATGGTGTTTCCTGAAACACGTAAGAAACAAAGCAACACAGCCTATGGCACTTCCACTTATGGTCCTATAGCTTACGGAAATTAAAATCAAAAACAGACAGCCACCCCAATATTTGGGACGGCTGTGTTCACAAGAAGCACGTCTACAGTATCAGGTAAATATCCCAGAAAGCAAAAAATGGATAAAGAAGTTGTGGCACGTACGTACAATGCAATATCACTCAGCAATGAAATCTGTGTCATCAGGCCCGTAGCGGCATAGTGAGTGGATGCAGGTACGGTGATTCTACGTGAACTACGTCACACAGAAAAAGAAACATCATAAGATATCAATAATACACGGAATGTAAACTTGACTACACATGAACTGAATTACAAAAAAGAACAGGGTCTCAAATTTAGAAAACCAACTAGTGCTTGCTTATGGGGAAAGGTGCCTTGGGGTGCTGCATAAAACCAGAGACTGAAATTAGCACAGATAACTTTCCATAAGCCAAATATGTAATAGACAAGACCTACTCCTTGCTCAACGAAATGGACCCAACACCACATATTCAACGCCTAGGAATATACCTGACTAGGAAGAATCTTAAAACCCATGGATATATATGTCTCCGTAAGAGAATCAAGCGTGTGTACAGCGGCCGAAACGCAGCAGTGAAAATCCGATAAATCCCATTATCAAAATAAATTTCGAAAACAAAACACAAAGACAGTGAAATAGAGAGCAATTCTTAACTAATTCACTCAGGGCATGTGATGCAACCGGGATTGACCACATCTACACACAGAGCTGGTTGAGACATAAGGCTGGACACTTCAGGCTGATAGCATTGGTGAGTTTCGGTGAGCAAATGCAGACCCTTTGAAGTCATACTGCATGGTACCCATTCCATGGGTCCCAACTCTCCAGGTTCAAGGGATTCTTCCTCCAGCTAAAACATGCATGGGAAACCCAGAGTATCGTCCACCGTGTGATTGGGAAACGATTTAAAATGCATCTCAGTTTTCGTTTCCTGGTCCTCGGGTTCACCATTCCAGATGCTTTACTAACACTCTCCCCGCTTGGAGAGTCAGTGCCTTTAACCTCCTGTTTCGCACAGCTTGCCATTTCTGTGCAAGATGAACAGGAATAGGGAGAACCAATGAGAGACTAGCTGTAGGTGTCTGCACGGGCAAATGTAACGCTCATTGCCCACCAGGAAGAGGAATTAAACAAAGGCTCAGTGTGCCCTGCTGGAAACAGATTAGGGCCTGAAGCAATCCTGCGGTTTTGTGCCCAGCTCACAAGAAAGCGAGTTGAAGAAAGGAGCTCAGGGGCACTGTACTTCACAAACCTGCAGCGTTATAAATGACAGCTATCCTCCAAAAATATATTGAAGTAAGCCTGCGAAGGGGACTTGAAAGCGGGGCTGAATTTCAGGAAAACGATTGCAGGGGGTAGACTGGAATTGCCCTGAAAGCATAGGAAAAGAGGCACAACGTCGACAATGATGCACTTGGCCAAAAAGGGCGTATGCGTTTTTTCCTGAATATATTCAGGAAAAAACGCATACGCCCTTTTTGGCCAACCAAGCAAGCCTGTAAAGGAAATCTGCACTACAATGAAATCTCACTGCCCCCCCCCCGGGCAAAAGGGCCATCTGAAAAATGTGTAAAATCCAGAAAGGTAGGACAGGATATGGAGAACAGGGAGCCTTGTTATGCTGATTGGCAGGATGTAAATTGCCACCAGCCACCCTGGAGAAGTGTATGGTGTTTCCTGAAACATGTAAGAAACAAAGCAACACAGCCTATGGCACTTCCACTTATGGTCCTATAGCTTACGGAAATTAAAATCAAAAACAGACAGCCACCCCAATATTTGGGACGGCTGTGTTCACAAGAAGCTCGTCTACAGTATCAGGTAAATATCCCAGAAAGCAAAAAATGGATAAAGAAGTTGTGGCATGTACGTGCAATGCAATATCACTCAGCAATGAAATCTGTGTCATCAGGCCCGTAGCGGCATAGTAAGTGGATGCAGGTACGGTGATTCTACGTGAACTACGTCACACAGAAAAAGAAACATCATAAGATATCACTAATACACGGAATGTAAACTTGACTACACATGAACTGAATTACAAAACAGAACAGGGTCTCAAATTTAGAAAACCAACTAGTGCTTGCTTATGGGGAAAGGTGCGTTGGGGTGCTGCATAAAACCAGAGACTGAAATTAGCACAGATAACATTCCATAAGCCAAATATGTAATAGACAAGACCTACTCCTTGCTCAACGAAATGGACTCAACACCACATATTCAAAGCCTAGGAATATACCTGACTAGGAAGAATCTTAAAACCCATGGATATATATGTCTCCGTAAGAGAATCAAGCGTGTGTACAGCGGCGGAAATGCAGCAGTGAAAATCCGATAAACCCAATTATCAAAATAAATTTCGAAAACAAAACACAAAGACAGTGAAATAGAGAGCAATTCTTAAATAATTCACTCAGGGCATGTGATGCAACCGGGATTACCACATCTACACCCAGAGCTGGTTGAGACATAAGGCTGGACACTTCAGGCTGATAGCACTGGTTTGTTTCGGTGAGCAAATGCAGACCCTTTGAAGTCATACTGCATGGACCCATTCCATGGGTCCCAACTCTCCAGGTTCAAGGGATTCTTCCTCCAGCTAAAACATGCATGGGAAACCAAGAGTATCGTCCACCGTGTGATTGGGAAACGATTTAAAATGCATCTCAGTTTTCGTATCCTGGTCCTCGGGTTCACCATTCCAGATGCTTTACTAACAGTCTCCCCGCTTGGAGAGTCAGTGCCTTTAACCTCCTGTTTCGCACAGCTTGCAATTTCTGTGCAAGATGAACAGGAATAGGGAGAACCAATGAGAGACTAGCTGCAGGTGTCTGCACGGGCAAATGTAAGGCTCATTGCCCATCAGGAAGAGGAATTAAACAAAGGCTCAGTGTGCCCTGCTGGAAACAGATTAGGGCCTGAAGCAATCATGCGGTTTTGTGCCCAGCTCACAAGAAAGCGAGTTGAAGAAAGGAGCTCAGGGGCACTGTACTTCACAAACCTGCAGAGTTATAAATGACAGCTATCCTCCAAAAATATATTGAAGTAAGCCTGCGAAGGGGACTTGAAAGCGGGGCTGAATTTCAGGAAAACGATTGCAGGGGGTAGACTGGAATTGCCCTGAAAGCATAGGAAAAGAGGCACAACGTCGACAATGATGCACTTGGCCAAAAAGGGCGTATGCGTTTTTTCCTGAATATATTCAGGAAAAAACGCATACGCCCTTTTTGGCCAACCAAGCAAGCCTGTAAAGGAAATCTGCACTACAATGAAATCTCACTGCCCCCCCGGGCAAAAGGGCCATCTGAAAAAAGTGTAAAATCCAGAAAGGTAGGACAGGATATGGAGAACAGGGAGCCTTGTTATGCTGATTGGCAGGATGTAAATTGCCAGCAGCCACCCTGGAGAAGTGTATGGTGTTTCCTGAAACACGTAAGAAACAAAGCAACACAGCCTATGGCACTTCCACTTATGGTCCTATAGCTTACGGAAATTAAAATCAAAAACAGACAGCCACCCCAATATTTGGGACGGCTGTGTTCCCAAGAAGCTCGTCTACAGTATCCGGTAAATATCCCAGAAAGCAAAAAATGGATAAAGAAGTTGTGGCACGTACGTACAATGCAATATCACTCAGCAATGAAATCTGTGTCATCAGGCCCGTAGCGGCGTAATGAGTGGATGCAGGTACAGTGATTCTACGTGAACTACGTCACACAGAAAAAGAAACATCATAAGATATCACTAATACACGGAATGTAAACTTGACTACACATGAACTGAATTACAAAACAGAACAGGGTCTCAAATTTAGAAAACCAACTAGTGCTTGCTTATGGGGAAAGGTGCCTTGGGGTGCTGCATAAAACCGGAGACTGAAATTAGCACAGATAACTTTCCATAAGCCAAATATGTAATAGACAAGACCTACTCCTTGCTCAACGAAATGGACCCAACACCACATATTCAACGCCTAGGAATATACCTGACTAGGAAGAATCTTAAAACCCATGGATATATATGTCTCCGTAAGAGAATCAAGCGTGTGTACAGCGGCGGAAATGCAGCAGTGAAAATCCGATAAATCCCATTATCAAAATAAATTTCGAAAACAAAACACAAAGACAGTGAAATTGAGAGCAATTCTTAAATAATTCACTCAGGGCATGTGATGCAACCGGGATTGACCACATCTACACCCAGAGCTGGTTGAGACATAAGGCTGGACACTTCTGGCTGATAGCACTGGTGAGTTTCGGTGAGCAAATGCAGACCCTTTGAAGTCATACTGCATGGTACCCATTCCATGGGTCCCAACTCTCCAGGTTCAAGGGATTCTTCCTCCAGCTAAAACATGCATGGGAAACCCAGAGTATCGTCCACCGTGTGATTGGGAAACGATTTCAAATGCATCTCAGTTTTCGTATCCTGGTCCTCGGGTTCACCATTCCAGATGCTTTACTAACACTCTCCCCGCTTGGAGAGTCAGTGCCTTTAACCTCCTGTTTGGCACAGCTTGCCATTTCTGTGCAAGATGAACAGGAATAGGGAGAACCAATGAGAGACTAGCTGTAGGTGTCTGCACGGGCAAATGTAACGCTCATTGCCCACCAGGAAGAGGAATTAAACAAAGGCTCAGTGTGCCCTGCTGGAAACAGATTAGGGCCTGAAGCAATCCTGCGGTTTTGTGCCCAGCTCACAAGAAAGCGAGTTGAAGAAAGGAGCTCAGGGGCACTGTACTTCACAAACCTGCAGAGTTATAAATGACAGCTATCCTCCAAAAATATATTGAAGTAAGCCTGCGAAGGGGACTTGAAAGCGGGGCAGAATTTCAGGAAAACGATTGCAGGGGGTAGACTGGAATTGCCCTGAAAGCATAGGAAAAGAGGCACAAAGTCGACAATGATGCACTTGGCCAAAAAGGGCGTATGCGTTTTTTCCTGAATATATTCAGGAAAAAACGCATACGCCCTTTTTGGCCAACCAAGCAAGCCTGTAAAGGAAATCTGCACTACAATGAAATCTCACTGCCCTCCCGGGCAAAAGGGCAATCTGAAAAAAGTGTAAAATCCAGAAAGGTAGGACAGGATATGGAGAACAGGGAGCCTTGTTATGCTGATTGGCAGGATGTAAATTGCCAGCAGCCACCCTGGAGAAGTGTATGGTGTTTCCTGAAACACGTAAGAAACAAAGCAACACAGCCTATGGCACTTCCACTTATGGTCCTATAGCTTACGGAAATTAAAATCAAAAACAGACAGCCACCCCAATATTTGGAACGGCTGTGTTCACAAGAAGCTCGTCTACAGTATCAGGTAAATATCCCAGAAAGCAAAAAATGGATAAAGAAGTTGTGGCACGCACGTACAATGCAATATCACTCAGCAATGAAATCTGTGTCATCAGGCCCGTAGCGGCATAGTGAGTGGATGCAGGTACGGTGATTCTACGTGAACTACGTCACACAGAAAAAGAAACATCATAAGATATCACTAATACACGGAATGTAAACTTGACTACACATGAACTGAATTACAAAACAGAACAGGGTCTCAAATTTAGAAAACCAACTAGTGCTTGCTTATTGGGAAAGGTGCGTTGGGGTGCTGCATAAAACCAGAGACTGAAATTAGCACAGATAACATTCCATAAGCCAAATATGTAATAGACAAGACCTACTCCTTGCTCAACGAAATGGACTAAACACCACATATTCAACGCCTAGGAATATACCTGACTAGGAACAATCTTAAAACCCATGGATATATATGTCTCCGTAAGAGAATCAAGCGTGTGTACAGCAGCGGAAATGCAGCAGTGAAAATCCGATAAATCCCATTATCAAAATAAATTTCGAAAACAAAACACAAAGACAGTGAAATAGAGAGCAATTCTTAAATAATTCACTCAGGTCATGTGATGCAACCGGGATTGACCACATCTACACCCTGAGCTGGTTGAGACATAAGGCTGGACACTTCAGGCTGATAGCACTGGTGAGTTTTGGTGAGCAAATGCAGACCCTTTGAAGTCATACTGCATGGTACCCATTCCATTGGTCCCAACTCTCCAGGTTCAAGGCATTCTTCCGCCAGCTAAAACATGCATGGGAAACCCAGAGTATCGTCCACCGTGTGATTGGGAAACGATTTAAAATGCATCTCAGTTTTCGTATCCTGGTCCTCGGGTTCACCATTCCAGATGCTTTACTAACACTCTCCCCGCTTGGAGAGTCAGTGCCTTTAACCTCCTGTTTGGCACAGCTTGCCATTTCTGTGCAAGATGAACAGGAATAGGGAGAATCAATGAGAGACTAGCTGTAGGTGTCTGCACGGGCAAATGTAACGCTCATTGCCCACCAGGAAGAGGAATTAAACAAAGGCTCAGTGTGCCCTGCTGGAAACAGATTAGGGCCTGAAGCAATCCTGCGGTTTTGTGCCCAGCTCACAAGAAAGCGAGTTGAAGAAAGGAGCTCAGGGGCACTGTACTTCACAAACCTGCAGAGTTATAAATGACAGCTATCCTCCAAAAATATATTGAAGTAAGCCTGCGAAGGGGACTTGAAAGCGGGGCAGAATTTCAGGAAAACGATTGCAGGGGGTAGACTGGAATTGCCCTGAAAGCATAGGAAAAGAGGCACAACGTCGACAAAGATGCACTTGGCCAAAAAGTGCGTATGCGTTTTTTCCTGAATATATTCAGGAAAAAACGCATACGCCCTTTTTGGCCAACCAAGCAAGCCTGTAAAGGAAATCTGCACTACAATGAAATCTCACTGCCCTCCCGGGCAAAAGGGCCATCTGAAAAAAGTGTAAAATCCAGAAAGGTAGGACAGGATATGGAGAACAGGGAGCCTTGTTATGCTGATTGGCAGGATGTAAATTGCCAGCAGCCACCCTGGAGAAGTGTATGGTGTTTCCTGAAACACGTAAGAAACAAAGCAACACAGCCTATGGCACTTCCACTTATGGTCCTATAGCTTACGGAAATTAAAATCAAAAACAGACAGCCACCCCAATATTTGGGACGGCTGTGTTCACCCGAAGCTCGTCTACAGTATCAGGTAAATATCCCAGAAAGCAAAAAATGGATAAAGAAGTTGTGGCACGTACGTACAATGCAATATCACTCAGCAATGAAATCTGTGTCATCAGGCCCGTAGCGGCATAGTGAGTGGATGCACGTACGGTGATTCTACGTGAACTACGTCACACAGAAACAGAAACATCATAAGATATCACTAATACACGGAATGTAAACTTGACTACACATGAACTGAATTACAAAACAGAACAGGGTCTCAAATTTAGAAAACCAACTAGTGCTTGCTTATGGGGAAAGGTGCGTTGGGGTGCTGCATAAAACCAGAGACTGAAATTAGCACAGATAACATTCCATAAGCCAAATATGTAATAGACAAGACCTACTCCTTGCTCAACGAAATGGACCCAACACCACATATTCAACGCCTAGGAATATACCTGACTAGGAAGAATCTTAAAACCCATGGATATATATGTCTCCGTAAGAGAATGAAGCGTGTGTACAGCGGCCGAAACGCAGCAGTGAAAATCCGATAAATCCCATTATTAAAATAAATTTGGAAAACAAAACACAAAGACAGTGAAATAGAGAGCAATTCTTAAATAATTCACTCAGGTCATGTGATGCAACCGGGATTGACCACATCTACACCCAGAGCTGGTTGAGGCATAAGGCTGGACACTTCAGGCTGATAGCACTGGTGAGTTTCGGTGAGCAAATGCAGACCCTTTGAAGTCATACTGCATGGTACCCATTCCATGGGTCCCAACTTTCCAGATTCAAGGGATTCTTCCTCCAGATAAAACATGCATGGGAAACCAAGAGTATCGTCCACCGTGTGATTGGGAAATGATTTAAAATGCATCTCAGTTTTCGTATCCTGGTCCTCGGGTTCACCATTCCAGATGCTTTACTAACACTCTCCCCGCTTGGAGAGTCAGTGCCTTTAACCTCCTGTTTGGCACAGCTTGCCATTTCTGTGCAAGATGAACAGGAATAGGAAGAACCAATGAGAGACTAGCTGTAGGTGTCTGCACGGGCAAATGTAACGCTCATTGCCCACCAGGAAGAGGAATTACACAAAGGCTCAGTGTGCCCTGCTGGAAACAGATTAGGGCCTGAAGCAATCCTGCGGTTTTGTGCCCAGCTCACAAGAAAGCGAGTTGAAGAAAGGAGCTCAGGGGCACTGTACTTCACAAACCTGCAGAGTTATAAAGGACAGCTATCCTCCAAAAATATATTGAAGTAAGCCTGCGAAGGGGACTTGAAAGCGGGGCTGAATTTCAGGAAAACGATTGCAGGGGGTAGACTGGAATTGCCCTGAAAGCATAGGAAAAGAGGCACAACGTCGACAATGATGCACTTGGCCAAAAAGGGCGTATGCGTTTTTTCCTGAATATATTCAGGTAAAAACGTATACGCCTTTTTGGCCAACCAAGCAAGCCTGTAAAGGAAATCTGCACTACAATGAAATCTCACTGCCCCCCTGGGCAAAAGGGCCATCTGAAAAAAGTGTAAAATCCAGAAAGGTAGGACAGGATATGGAGAACAGGGAGCCTTGTTATGCTGATTGGCAGGATGTAAATTGCCAGCAGCCACTCTGGAGAAGTGTATGGTGTTTCCTGAAACACGAAAGAAACAAAGCAACACAGCCTATGGCACTTCCACTTATGGTCTTATAGCTTACGGAAATTAAAATCAAAAACAGACAGCCACCCCAATATTTGGGACGGCTGTGTTCACAAGAAGCTCGTCTACAGTATCAGGTAAATATCCCAGAAAGCAAAAAATGGATAAAGAAGTTGTGGCACGTACGTACAATGCAATATCACTCAGCAATGAAATCTGTGTCATCAGGCCCGTAGCGGCATAGTGATGGGATACAGGTACGGTGATTCTACGTGAACTACGCCACACAGAAAAAGAAACATCATAAGATATCACTAATACACGGAATGTAAACTTGACTACACATGAACTGAATTACAAAACAGAACAGGGTCTCAAATTTAGAAAACCAACTAGTGCTTGCTTATGGGGATAGGTGCCTTGGGGTGCTGCATAAAACCAGAGACTGAAATTAGCACAGATAACATTCCATAAGCCAAATATGTAATAGACAAGACCTACTCCTTGCTCAACGGAATGGACTCAACATCACATATTCAACGCCTAGGAATATACCTGACTAGGAAGAATCTTAAAACCCATGGATATATATGTCTCCGTAAGAGAATCAAGCGTGTGTACAGCGGCCGAAACGCAGCAGTGAAAATCCGATAAATCCCATTATCAAAATAAATTTCGAAAACAAAACACAAAGACAGTGAAATAGAGAGCAATTCTTAAATAATTCACTCAGGGCATGTGATGCAACTGGGATTGACCACATCTACACCCAGAGCTGGTTGAGACATAAGGCTGGACACTTCAGCCTGATAGCATTGGTGAGTTTCGGTGAGCAAATGCAGACCCTTTGAAGTCATACTGCATGGTACCCATTCCATGTGTCCCAACTCTCCAGGTTCAAGGGATTCTTCCTCCAGCTAAAACATGCATGGGAAACCCAGAGTATCGTCCACCGTGTGATTGGGAAACGATTTAAAATGCATCTCAGTTTTCGTATCCTGGTCCTCGGGTTCACCATTCCAGATGCTTTACTAACACTCTCCCCGCTTGGAGAGTCAGTGCCTTTAACCTCCTGTTTGGCACAGCTTGCAATTTCTGTGCAAGATGAACAGGAATAGGGAGAACCAATGAGAGACTAGCTGTAGGTGTCTGCACGGGCAAATGTAACGCTCATTGCCGACCAGGAAGAGGAATTAAACAAAGGCTCAGTGTGCCCTGCGGGAAACAGATTAGGGCCTGAAGCAATCCTGCGGTTTTGTGCCCAGCTCACAAGAAAGCGAGTTGAAGAAAGGAGCTCAGGGGCACTGTACTTCACAAACCTGCAGAGTTATAAATGACAGCTATCATCCAAAAGTATATTGAAGTAAGCCTGCGAAGGGGACTTGAAAGCGGGGCAGAATTTCAGGAAAACGATTGCAGGGGGTAGACTGGAATTGCCCTGCAAGCAAAGGAAAAGAGGCACAACGTCGACAATGATGCACTTGGATAAAAAGGGCGTATGCGTTTTTTACTGAATATATTCAGGAAAAAAAGCATACGCCCTTTTTGGCCAACCAAGCAAGCCTGTAAAGGAAATCTGCACTACAATGAAGTCTCACTGCCCCCCGGGCAAAAGGGCCATCTGAAAAAAGTGTAAAATCCAGAAAGGTAGGACAGGATATGGAGAACAGGGAGCCTTGTTATGCTGATTGGCAGGATGTAAATTGCCAACAGCCACCCTGGAGAAGTGTATGGTGTTTCCTGAAACACTTAAGAAACAAAGCAACACAGCCTATGGCACTTCCACTTATGGTCCTATACCATACGGAAATTAAAATCAAAAACAGACAGCCACCCCAATATTTGGGACGGCTGTGTTCACAAGAAGCTCGTCTACAGTATCAGGTAAATATCACAGAAAGCAAAAAATGGATAAAGAAGTTGTGGCACGTACGTGCAATGCAATATCACTCAGCAATGAAATCTGTGTCATCAGGCCCGTAGCGGCATAGTAAGTGGATGCAGGTACGGTGATTCTACGTGAACTACGTCACACAGAAAAAGAAACATCATAAGATATCACTAATACACGGAATGTAAACTTGACTACACATGAACTGAATTACAAAACAGAACAGGGTCTCAAATTTAGAAAACCAACTAGTGCTTGCTTATGGGGAAAGGTGCGTTGGGGTGCTGCATAAAACCAGAGACTGAAATTAGCACAGATAACATTCCATAAGCCAAATATGTAATAGACAAGACCTACTCCTTGCTCAACGAAATGGACTCAACACCACATATTCAACGCCTAGGAATATACCTGACTAGGAAGAATCTTAAAACCCATGCATATATATGTCTCCGTAAGAGAATCAAGCGTGTGTACAGCGGCCGAAACGCAGCAGTGAAAATCCGATAAATCCCATTATTAAAATAAATTTGGAAAACAAAACACAAAGACAGTGAAATAGAGAGCAATTCTTAAATAATTCACTCAGGGCATGTGATGCAACCGGGATTACCACATCTACACCCAGAGCTGGTTGAGGCATAAGGCTGGACACTTCAGGCTGATAGCACTGGTGAGTTTCGGTGAGCAAATGCAGACCCTTTGAAGTCATACTGCATGGACCCATTCCATGGGTCCCAACTCTCCAGGTTGAAGGGATTCTTCCTCCAGCTAAAACATGCATGGGAAACCAAGAATATCGTCCACCGTGTGATTGGGAAACGATTTAAAATGCATCTCAGTTTTCGTATCCTGGTCCTCGGGTTCACCATTCCAGATGCTTTACTAACACTCTCCCCGCTTGGAGAGTCAGTGCCTTTAACCTCCTGTTTCGCACAGCTTGCAATTTCTGTGCAAGATGAACAGGAATAGGGAGAACCAATGAGAGACTAGCTGTAGGTGTCTGCACGGGCAAATGTAAAGCTCATTGCCCACCTGGAAGAGGAATTAAACAAAGGCTCAGTGTGCCCTGCTGGAAACAGATTAGGGCCTGAAGCAATCATGCGGTTTTGTGCCCAGCTCACAAGAAAGCGAGTTGAAGAAAGGAGCTCAGGGGCACTGTACTTCACAAATCTGCAGAGTTATAAATGACAGCTATCCTCCAAAAACATATTGAAGTAAGCCTGCGAAGGGGACTTGAAAGCGGGGCTGAATTTCAGGAAAACGATTGCAGGGGGTAGACTGGAATTGCCCTGAAAGCATAGGAAAAGAGGCACAACGTCAACAATGATGCACTTGGCCAAAAAGGGCGTATGCGTTTTTTCCTGAATATATTCAGGAAAAAACGCATACGCCCTTTTTGGCCAACCAAGCAAGCTTGTAAAGGAAATCTGCACTACAATGAAATCTCACTGCCCCCCGGGGCAAAAGGGCCATCTGAAAAAAGTGTAAAATCCAGAAAGGTAGGACAGGATATGGAGAACAGGGAGCCTTGTTATGCTGATTGGCAGGATGTAAATTGCCAACAGCCACCCTGGAGAAGTGTATGGTGTTTCCTGAAACACGTAAGAAACAAAGCAACACAGCCTATGGCACTTCCACTTATGGTCCTATAGCTTACGGAAATTAAAATCAAAAACAGACAGCCACCCCAATATTTGGGACGGCTGTGTTCACAAGAAGCTCGTCTACAGTATCAGGTAAATATCCCAGAAAGCAAAAAATGGATAAAGAAGTTGTGGCACGTACGTACAATGCAATATCACTCAGCAATGAAATCTGTGTCATCAGGCCCGTAGCGGCATAGTGAGTGGATGCAGGTACGGTGATTCTACGTGAACTACGTCACACAGAAAAAGAAACATCATAAGATATCACTAATACACGGAATGTAAACTTGACTACACATGAACTGAATTACAAAACAGAACAGGGTCTCAAATTTAGAAAACCAACTAGTGCTTGCTTATGGGGAAATGTGCGTTGGGGTGCTGCATAAAACCAGAGACTGAAATTAGCACAGATAACATTCCATAAGCCAAATATGTAATAGACAAGACCTACTCCTTGCTCAACGAAATGGACTCAACACCACATATTCAACGCCTAGGAATATACCTGACTAGGAAGAATCTTAAAACCCATGGATATATATGTCTCCGTAAGAGAATCAAGCGTGTGTACAGCGGCCGAAACGCAGCAGTGAAAATCCGATAAATCCCATTATCAAAATAAATTTCGAAAACAAAACACAAAGACAGTGAAATAGAGAGCAATTCTTAACTAATTCACTCAGGGCATGTGATGCAACCGGGATTGACCACATCTACACCCAGAGCTGGTTGAGACATAAGGCTGGACACTTCAGGCTGATAGCATTGGTGAGTTTCGGTGAGCAAATGCAGACCCTTTGAAGTCATACTGCATGGACCCATTCCATGGGTCCCAACTCTCCAGGTTCAAGGGATTCTTCCTCCAGCTAAAACATGCATGGGAAACCCAGAGTATCGTCCACCGTGTGATTGGGAAACGATTTAAAATGCATCTCAGTTTTCGTATCCTGGTCCTCGGGTTCACCATTCCAGATGCTTTACTAACACTCTCCCCGCTTGGAGAGTCAGTGCCTTTAACCTCCTGTTTGGCACAGCTTGCAATTTCTGTGCAAGATGAACAGGAATAGGGAGAACCAATGAGAGACTAGCTGTAGGTGTCTGCACGGGCAAATGTAACGCTCATTGCCCACCAGGAAGAGGAATTAAACAAAGGCTCAGTGTGCCCTGCTGGAAACAGATTAGGGCCTGAAGCAATCCTGCGGTTTTGTGCCCAGCTCACAAGAAAGCGAGTTGAAGAAAGGAGCTCAGGGGCACTGTACTTCACAAACCTGCAGAGTTATAAATGACAGCTATCCTCCAAAAATATATTGAAGTAAGCCTGCGAAGGGGACTTGAAAGCGGGGCTGAATTTCAGGAAAACGATTGCAGGGGGTAGACTGGAATTGCCCTGAAAGCATAGGAAAAGAGGCAGAACATTGACAATGATGCACTTGGCCAAAAAGGGCGTATGCGTTTTTTCCTGAATATATTCAGGAAAAAACGCATACGCCCTTTTTGGCCAACCAAGCAAGCCTGTAAAGGAAATCTGCACTACAATGAAATCTCACTGCCCCCCCGGGCAAAAGGGCCATCTGAAAAAAGTGTAAAATCCAGAAAGGTAGGACAGGATATGGAGAACAGGGAGCCTTGTTATGCTGATTGGCAGGATGTAAATTGCCAGCAGCCACCCTGGAGAAGTGTATGGTGTTTCCTGAAACACGTAAGAAACAAAGCAACACAGCCTATGGCACTTCCACTTATGGTCCTATAGCTTACGGAAATTAAAATCAAAAACAGACAGCCACCCCAATATTTGGGACGGCTCTGTTCACAAGAATCTCGTCTACAGTATCAGGTAAATATCCCAGAAAGCAAAAAATGGATAAAGAAGTTGTGGCACGTACGTGCAATGCAATATCACTCAGCAATGAAATCTGTGTCATCAGGCCCGTAGCGGCATAGTAAGTGGATGCAGGTACGGTGATTCTACGTGAACTACGTCACACAGAAAAAGAAACATCATAAGATATCACTAATACACGGAATGTAAACTTGACTACACATGAACTGAATTACATAACAGAACAGGGTCTCAAATTTAGAAAACCAACTAGTGCTTGCTTATGGGGAAAGGTGCGTTGGGGTGCTGCATAAAACCAGAGACTGAAATTAGCACAGATAACATTCCATAAGCCAAATATGTAATAGACAAGACCTACTCCTTGCTCAACGAAATGGACTCAACACCACATATTCAACGCCTAGGAATATACCTGACTAGGAAGAATCTTAAAACCCATGGATATATATGTCTCCGTAAGAGAATCAAGCGTGTGTACAGCGGCGGAAATGCAGCAGTGAAAATCCGATAAACCCAATTATCAAAATAAATTTCGAAAACAAAACACAAAGACAGTGAAATAGAGAGCAATTCTTAAATAATTCACCCAGGGCATGTGATGCAACCGGGATTACCACATCTACACCCAGAGCTGGTTGAGACATAAGGCTGGACACTTCAGGCTGATAGCACTGGTTTGTTTCGGTGAGCAAATGCAGACCCTTTGAAGTCATACTGCATGGACCCATTCCATGGGTCCCAACTCTCCAGGTTCAAGGGATTCTTCCTCCAGCTAAAACATGCATGGGAAACCCAGAGTATCGTCCACCGTGTGATTGGGAAACGATTTAAAATGCATCTCAGTTTTCGTATCCTGGTCCTCGGGTTCACCATTCCAGATGCTTTACTAACACTCTCCCCGCTTGGAGAGTCAGTGCCTTTAACCTCCTGTTTGGCACAGCTTGCAATTTCTGTGCAAGATGAACAGGAATAGGGAGAACCAATGAGAGACTAGCTGTAGGTGTCTGCACGGGCAAATGTAACGCTCATTGCCCACCAGGAAGAGGAATTAAACAAAGGCTCAGTGTGCCCTGCTGGAAACAGATTAGGGCCTGAAGCAATCCTGCGGTTTTGTGCCCAGCTCACAAGAAAGCGAGTTGAAGAAAGGAGCTCAGGGGCACTGTACTTCACAAACCTGCAGAGTTATAAATGACAGCTATCCTCCAAAAATATATTGAAGTAAGCCTGCGAAGGGGACTTGAAAGCGGGGCTGAATTTCAGGAAAACGATTGCAGGGGGTAGACTGGAATTGCCCTGAAAGCATAGGAAAAGAGGCAGAACATTGACAATGATGCACTTGGCCAAAAAGGG
This sequence comes from Phocoena phocoena, assembly GCF_963924675.1. Lineage (NCBI taxonomy): Eukaryota > Metazoa > Chordata > Mammalia > Artiodactyla > Phocoenidae > Phocoena > Phocoena phocoena. The sequence continues at coordinate 159,736 of NW_027077762.1, read as the reverse complement.
CGTATGCGTTTTTTCCTGAATATATTCAGGAAAAAACGCATACGCCCTTTTTGGCCAACCAAGCAAGCCTGTAAAGGAAATCTGCACTACAATGAAATCTCACTGCCCCCCTGGGCAAAAGGGCCATCTGAAAAAAGTGTAAAATCCAGAAAGGTAGGACAGGATATGGAGAACAGGGAGCCTTGTTATGCTGATTGGCAGGATGTAAATTGCCAGCAGCCACCCTGGAGAAGTGTATGGTGTTTCCTGAAACACGTAAGAAACAAAGCAACACAGCCTATGGCACTTCCACTTATGGTCCTATAGCTTACGGAAATTAAAATCAAAAACAGACAGCCACCCCAATATTTGGGACGGCTCTGTTCACAAGAATCTCGTCTACAGTATCAGGTAAATATCCCAGAAAGCAAAAAATGGATAAAGAAGTTGTGGCACGTACGTGCAATGCAATATCACTCAGCAATGAAATCTGTGTCATCAGGCCCGTAGCGGCATAGTAAGTGGATGCAGGTACGGTGATTCTACGTGAACTACGTCACACAGAAAAAGAAACATCATAAGATATCACTAATACACGGAATGTAAACTTGACTACACATGAACTGAATTACATAACAGAACAGGGTCTCAAATTTAGAAAACCAACTAGTGCTTGCTTATGGGGAAAGGTGCGTTGGGGTGCTGCATAAAACCAGAGACTGAAATTAGCACAGATAACATTCCATAAGCCAAATATGTAATAGACAAGACCTACTCCTTGCTCAACGAAATGGACTCAACACCACATATTCAACGCCTAGGAATATACCTGACTAGGAAGAATCTTAAAACCCATGGATATATATGTCTCCGTAAGAGAATCAAGCGTGTGTACAGCGGCGGAAATGCAGCAGTGAAAATCCGATAAACCCAATTATCAAAATAAATTTCGAAAACAAAACACAAAGACAGTGAAATAGAGAGCAATTCTTAAATAATTCACCCAGGGCATGTGATGCAACCGGGATTACCACATCTACACCCAGAGCTGGTTGAGACATAAGGCTGGACACTTCAGGCTGATAGCACTGGTTTGTTTCGGTGAGCAAATGCAGACCCTTTGAAGTCATACTGCATGGACCCATTCCATGGGTCCCAACTCTCCAGGTTCAAGGGATTCTTCCTCCAGCTAAAACATGCATGGGAAACCCAGAGTATCGTCCACCGTGTGATTGGGAAACGATTTAAAATGCATCTCAGTTTTCGTATCCTGGTCCTCGGGTTCACCATTCCAGATGCTTTACTAACACTCTCCCCGCTTGGAGAGTCAGTGCATTTAACCTCCTGTTTCGCACAGCTTGCAATTTCTGTGCAAGATGAACAGGAATAGGGAGAACCAATGAGAGACTAGCTGTAGGTGTCTGCACGGGCAAATGTAACGCTCATTGCCCACCAGGAAGAGGAATTAAACAAAGGCTCAGTGTGCCCTGCTGGAAACAGATTAGGGCCTGAAGCAATCCTGCGGTTTTGTGCCCAGCTCACAAGAAAGCGAGTTGAAGAAAGGAGCTCAGGGGCACTGTACTTCACAAACCTGCAGAGTTATAAATGACAGCTATCCTCCAAAAATATATTGAAGTAAGCCTGCGAAGGGGACTTGAAAGCGGGGCTGAATTTCAGGAAAACGATTGCAGGGGGTAGACTGGAATTGCCCTGAAAGCATAGGAAAAGAGGCAGAACATTGACAATGATGCACTTGGCCAAAAAGGGCGTATGCGTTTTTTCCTGAATATATTCAGGAAAAAACGCATACGCCCTTTTTGGCCAACCAAGCAAGCCTGTAAAGGAAATCTGCACTACAATGAAATCTCACTGCCCCCCCGGGCAAAAGGGCCATCTGAAAAAAGTGTAAAATCCAGAAAGGTAGGACAGGATATGGAGAACAGGGAGCCTTGTTATGCTGATTGGCAGGATGTAAATTGCCAGCAGCCACCCTGGAGAAGTGTATGGTGTTTCCTGAAACACGTAAGAAACAAAGCAACACAGCCTATGGCACTTCCACTTATGGTCCTATAGCTTACGGAAATTAAAATCAAAAACAGACAGCCACCCCAATATTTGGGACGGCTCTGTTCACAAGAATCTCGTCTACAGTATCAGGTAAATATCCCAGAAAGCAAAAAATGGATAAAGAAGTTGTGGCACGTACGTGCAATGCAATATCACTCAGCAATGAAATCTGTGTCATCAGGCCCGTAGCGGCATAGTAAGTGGATGCAGGTACGGTGATTCTACGTGAACTACGTCACACAGAAAAAGAAACATCATAAGATATCACTAATACACGGAATGTAAACTTGACTACACATGAACTGAATTACATAACAGAACAGGGTCTCAAATTTAGAAAACCAACTAGTGCTTGCTTATGGGGAAAGGTGCGTTGGGGTGCTGCATAAAACCAGAGACTGAAATTAGCACAGATAACATTCCATAAGCCAAATATGTAATAGACAAGACCTACTCCTTGCTCAACGAAATGGACTCAACACCACATATTCAACGCCTAGGAATATACCTGACTAGGAAGAATCTTAAAACCCATGGATATATATGTCTCCGTAAGAGAATCAAGCGTGTGTACAGCGGCGGAAATGCAGCAGTGAAAATCCGATAAACCCAATTATCAAAATAAATTTCGAAAACAAAACACAAAGACAGTGAAATAGAGAGCAATTCTTAAATAATTCACCCAGGGCATGTGATGCAACCGGGATTACCACATCTACACCCAGAGCTGGTTGAGACATAAGGCTGGACACTTCAGGCTGATAGCACTGGTTTGTTTCGGTGAGCAAATGCAGACCCTTTGAAGTCATACTGCATGGACCCATTCCATGGGTCCCAACTCTCCAGGTTCAAGGGATTCTTCCTCCAGCTAAAACATGCATGGGAAACCCAGAGTATCGTCCACCGTGTGATTGGGAAACGATTTAAAATGCATCTCAGTTTTCGTATCCTGGTCCTCGGGTTCACCATTCCAGATGCTTTACTAACACTCTCCCCGCTTGGAGAGTCAGTGCATTTAACCTCCTGTTTCGCACAGCTTGCAATTTCTGTGCAAGATGAACAGGAATAGGGAGAACCAATGAGAGACTAGCTGCAGGTGTCTGCACGGGCAAATGTAAGGCTCATTGCCCACCAGGAAGAGGAATTAAACTAAGGCTGAGTGTGCCCTGCTGGAAACAGATTAGGGCCTGAAGCAATCATGCGGTTTTGTGCCCAGCTCACAAGAAAGCGAGTTGAAGAAAGGAGCTCAGGGGCACTGTACTTCACAAACCTGCAGAGTCATAAATGACAGCTATCCTCCAAAAATATATTGAAGTAAGCCTGCGAAGGGGACTTGAAAGCGGGGCTGAATTTCAGGAAAACGATTGCAGGGGATAGACTGGAATTGCCCTGAAAGCATAGGAAAAGAGGCACAACGTCGACAATGATGCACTTGGCCAAAAAGGGCGTATGCGTTTTTTCCTGAATATATTCAGGAAAAAACGCATACGCCCTTTTTGGCCCACCAAGCAAGCCTGTAAAGGAAATCTGCACTACAATGAAATCTCACTGCCCCCCCGGGCAAAAGGGCCATCTGAAAAAAGTGTAAAATCCAGAAAGGTAGGACAGGATATGGAGAACAGGGAGCCTTGTTATGCTGATTGGCAGGATGTAAATTGCCAGCACCCACCCTGGAGAAGTGTATGGTGTTTCCTGAAACACGTAAGAAACAAAGCAACACAGCCTATGGCACTTCCACTTATGGTCCTATAGCTTACGGAAATTAAAATCAAAAACAGACAGCCACCCCAATATTTGGGACGGCTGTGTTCCCAAGAAGCTCGTCTACACTATCAGGTAAATATCCCAGAAAGCAAAAAATGGATAAAGAAGTTGTGGCACGTACGTACAATGCAATATCACTCAGCAATGAAATCTGTGTCATCAGGCCCGTAGCGGCATAATGAGTGGATGCAGGTACAGTGATTCTACGTGAACTACGTCACACAGAAAAAGAAACATCATAAGATATCACTAATACACGGAATGTAAACTTGACTACACATGAACTGAATTACAAAACAAAACAGGGTCTCAAATTTAGAAAACCAACTAGTGCTTGCTTATGGGGAAAGGTGCCTTGGGGTGCTGCATAAAACCAGAGACTGAAATTAGCACAGATAACATTCCATAAGCCAAATATGTAATAGACAAGACCTACTCCTTGCTCAACGAAATGGACCCAACACCACATATTCAACGCCTGGGAATATACCTGACTAGGAAGAATCTTAAAACCCATGGATATATATGTCTCCGTAAGAGAATCAAGCGTGTGTACAGCGGCGGAAATGCAGCAGTGAAAATCCGATAAATCCCATTATCAAAATAAATTTCGAAAACAAAACACAAAGACAGTGAAATAGAGAGCAATTCTTAAATAATTCACTCAGGGCATGTGATGCAACCGGGATTGACCACATCTACACCCAGAGCTGGTTGAGACATAAGGCTGGACACTTCAGGCTGATAGCATTGGTGAGTTTCGGTGAGCAAATGCAGACCCTTTGAAGTCATACTGCATGGTACCCATTCCATGGGTCCCAACTCACCAGGTTGAAGGGATTCTTCCTCCAGCTAAAACATGCATGGGAAACCCAGAGTATCGTCCACCGTGTGATTGGGAAATGATTTAAAATGCATCTCAGTTTTCGTTTCCTGGTCCTCGGGTTCACCATTCCAGATGCTTTACTAACACTCTCCCCGCTTGGAGAGTCAGTGCCTTTAACCTCCTGTTTGGCACAGCTTGCAATTTCTGTGCAAGATGAACAGGAATAGGGAGAACCAATGAGAGACTAGCTGTAGGTGTCTGCACGGGCAAATGTAACGCTCATTGCCCACCAGGAAGAGGAATTAAACAAAGGCTCAGTGTGCCCTGCTGGAAACAGATTAGGGCCTGAAGCAATCCTGCGGTTTTGTGCCCAGCTCACAAGAAAGCGAGTTGAAGAAAGGAGCTCAGGGGCACTGTACTTCACAAACCTGCAGAGTTATAAATGACAGCTATCCTCCAAAAATATATTGAAGTAAGCCTGCGAAGGGGACTTGAAAGCGGGGCTGAATTACAGGAAAACGATTGCAGGGGGGAGACAGGAATTGCCCTGAAAGCATAGGAAAAGAGGCACAACGTCGACAATGATGCACTTGGCCAAAAAGGGCGTATGCGTTTTTTCCTGAATATATTCAGGAAAAAACGCATACGCCCTTTTTGGCCAACCAAGCAAGCCTGTAAAGGAAATCTGCACTACAATGAAATCTCACTGCCCCCCCGGGCAAAAGGGCCATCTGAAAAAAGTGTAAAATCCAGAAAGGTAGGACAGGATATGGAGAACAGGGAGCCTTGTTATGCTGATTGGCAGGATGTAAATTGCCAGCAGCCACCCTGGAGAAGTGTATGGTGTTTCCTGAAACACGTAAGAAACAAAGCAACACAGCCTATGGCACTTCCACTTATGGTCCTATAGCTTACGGAAATTAAAATCAAAAACAGACAGCCACCCCAATATTTGGGACGGCTCTGTTCACAAGAATCTCGTCTACAGTATCAGGTAAATATCCCAGAAAGCAAAAAATGGATAAAGAAGTTGTGGCACGTACGTGCAATGCAATATCACTCAGCAATGAAATCTGTGTCATCAGGCCCGTAGCGGCATAGTAAGTGGATGCAGGTACGGTGATTCTACGTGAACTACGTCACACAGAAAAAGAAACATCATAAGATATCACTAATACACGGAATGTAAACTTCACTACACATGAACTGAATTACAAAACAGAACAGGGTCTCAAATTTAGAAAACCAACTAGTGCTTGCTTATGGGGAAAGGTGCGTTGGGGTGCTGCATAAAACCAGAGACTGAAATTAGCACAGATAACATTCCATAAGCCAAATATGTAATAGACAAGACCAACTCCTTGCTCAACGAAATGGACTCAACACCACATATTCAACGCCTAGGAATATACCTGACTAGGAAGAATCTTAAAACCCATGGATATATATGTCTCCGTAAGAGAATCAAGCGTGTGTACAGCGGCGGAAATGCAGCAGTGAAAATCCGATAAATCCCATTATCAAAATAAATTTCGAAAACAAAACACAAAGACAGTGAAATAGAGAGCAATTCTTAAATAATTCACTCAGGGCATGTGATTCAACCGGGATTGACCACATCTACACCCAGAGCTGGTTGAGACATAAGGCTGGACACTTCAGGCTGATAGCACTGGTGAGTTTCGGTGAGCAAATGCAGACCCTTTGAAGTCATACTGCATGGTACCCATTCCATGGGTCCCAACTCACCAGGTTCAAGGGATTCTTCCTCCAGCTAAAACATGCATGGGAAACCCAGAGTATCGTCCACCGTGTGATTGGGAAATGATTTAAAATGCATCTCAGTTTTCGTTTCCTGGTCCTCGGGTTCACCATTCCAGATGCTTTACTAACACTCTCCCCGCTTGGAGAGTCAGTGCCTTTAACCTCCTGTTTGGCACAGCTTGCAATTTCTGTGCAAGATGAACAGGAATAGGGAGAACCAATGAGAGACTAGCTGTAGGTGTCTGCACGGGCAAATGTAACGCTCATTGCCCACCAGGAAGAGGAATTAAACAAAGGCTCAGTGTGCCCTGCTGGAAACAGATTAGGACCTGAAGCAATCCTGCGGTTTTGTGCCCAGCTCACAAGAAAGCGAGTTGAAGAAAGGAGCTCAGGGGCACTGTACTTCACAAACCTGCAGAGTTATAAATGACAGCTATCCTCCAAAAATATATTGAAGTAAGCCTGCGAAGGGGACTTGAAAGCGGGGCTGAATTTCAGGAAAACGATTGCAGGTGGGAGACAGGAATTGCCCTGAAAGCATAGGAAAAGAGGCACAACGTCGACAATGATGCACTTGGCCAAAAAGGGCGTATGCGTTTTTTCCTGAATATATTCAGGAAAAAACGCATACGCCCTTTTTGGCCAACCAAGCAAGCCTGTAAAGGAAATCTGCACTACAATGAAATCTCACTGCCCCCCCGGGCAAAAGGGCCATCTGAAAAAAGTGTAAAATCCAGAAAGGGAGGACAGGATATGGAGAACAGGGAGCCTTGTTATGCTGATTGGCAGGATGTAAATTGCCAGCAGCCACCCTGGAGAAGTGTATGGTGTTTCCTGAAACACGTAAGAAACCAAGCAACACAGCCTATGGCACTTCCACTTATGGTCCTATAGCTTACGGAAATTAAAATCAAAAACAGACAGCCACCCCAATATTTGGGATGGCTGTGTTCACAAGAAGCTCGTCTACAGTATCAGGTAAATATCCCAGAAAGCAAAAAATGGATAAAGAAGTTGTGGCATGTACGTGCAATGCAATATCACTCAGCAATGAAATCTGTGTCATCAGGCCCGTAGCGGCATAGTAAGTGGATGCAGGTACGGTGATTCTACGTGAACTACGTCACACAGAAAAAGAAACATCATAAGATATCACTAATACACGGAATGTAAACTTGACTACACATGAACTGAATTACAAAACAGAACAGGGTCTCAAATTTAGAAAACCAACTAGTGCTTGCTTATGGGGAAAGGTGCGTTGGGGTGCTGCATAAAACCAGAGACTGAAATTAGCACAGATAACATTCCATAAGCCAAATATGTAATAGACAAGACCTACTCCTTGCTCAACGAAATGGACTCAACACCACATATTCAACGCCTAGGAATATACCTGACTAGGAAGAATCTTAAAACCCATGGATATATATGTCTCCGTAAGAGAATCAAGCGTGTGTACAGCGGCGGAAATGCAGCAGTGAAAATCCGATAAACCCAATTATCAAAATAAATTTCGAAAACAAAACACAAAGACAGTGAAATAGAGAGCAATTCTTAAATAATTCACTCAGGGCATGTGATGCAACCGGGATTGACCACATCTACACCCAGAGCTGGTTGAGACATAAGGCTGGACACTTCAGGCTGATAGCATTGGTGAGTTTCGGTGAGCAAATGCAGACCCTTTGAAGTCATACTGCATGGTACCCATTCCATGGGTCCCAACTCACCAGGTTCAAGGGATTCTTCCTCCAGCTAAAACATGCATGGGAAACCCAGAGTATCGTCCACCGTGTGATTGGGAAATGATTTAAAATGCATCTCAGTTTTCGTTTCCTGGTCCTCGGGTTCACCATTCCAGATGCTTTACTAACACTCTCCCCGCTTGGAGAGTCAGTGCCTTTAACCTCCTGTTTGGCACAGCTTGCAATTTCTGTGCAAGATGAACAGGAATAGGGAGAACCAATGAGAGACTAGCTGTAGGTGTCTGCACGGGCAAATGTAACGCTCATTGCCCACCAGGAAGAGGAATTAAACGAAGGCTCAGTGTGCCCTGCTGGAAACAGATTAGGGCCTGAAGCAATCCTGCGGTTTTGTGCCCAGCTCACAAGAAAGCGAGTTGAAGAAAGGAGCTCAGGGGCACTGTACTTCACAAACCTGCAGAGTTATAAATGACAGCTATCCTCCAAAAATATATTGAAGTAAGCCTGCGAAGGGGACTTGAAAGCGGGGCTGAATTTCAGGAAAACGATTGCAGGGGGTAGACTGGAATTGCCCTGAAAGCATAGGAAAAGAGGCAGAACGTTGACAATGATGCACTTGGCCAAAAAGGGCGTATGCGTTTTTTCCTGAATATATTCAGGAAAAAACGCATACGCCCTTTTTGGCCAACCAAGCAAGCCTGTAAAGGAAATCTGCACTACAATGAAATCTCACTGCCCCCCCGGGCAAAAGGGCCATCTGAAAAAAGTGTAAAATCCAGAAAGGTAGGACAGGATATGGAGAACAGGGAGCCTTGTTATGCTGATTGGCAGGATGTAAATTGCCAGCAGCCACCCTGGAGAAGTGTATGGTGTTTCCTGAAACACGTAAGAAACAAAGCAACACAGCCTATGGCACTTCCACTTATGGTCCTATAGCTTACGGAAATTAAAATCAAAAACAGACAGCCACCCCAATATTTGGGACGGCTCTGTTCACAAGAATCTCGTCTACAGTATCAGGTAAATATCCCAGAAAGCAAAAAATGGATAAAGAAGTTGTGGCACGTACGTGCAATGCAATATCACTCAGCAATGAAATCTGTGTCATCAGGCCCGTAGCGGCATAGTGAGTGGATGCACGTACGGTGATTCTACGTGAACTACGTCACACAGAAAAAGAAACATCATAAGATATCACTAATACACGGAATGTAAACTTGACTACACATGAACTGAATTACAAAACAGAACAGGGTCTCAAATTTAGAAAACCAACTAGTGCTTGCTTATGGGGAAACGTGCGTTGGGGTGCTGCATAAAACCAGAGACTGAAATTAGCACAGATAACATTCCATAAGCCAAATATGTAATAGACAAGACCTACTCCTTGCTCAACGAAATGGACTCAACACCACATATTCAACGCCTAGGAATATACCTGACTAGGAAGAATCTTAAAACCCATGGATATATATGTCTCCGTAAGAGAATCAAGCGTGTGTACAGCGGCGGAAATGCAGCAGTGAAAATCCGATAAACCCAATTATCAAAATAAATTTCGAAAACAAAACACAAAGACAGTGAAATAGAGAGCAATTCTTAAATAATTCACTCAGGGCATCTGATGCAACCGGGATTACCACATCTACACCCAGAGCTGGTTGAGACATAAGGCTGGACACTTCAGGCTGATAGCACTGGTTTGTTTCGGTGAGCAAATGCAGACCCTTTGAAGTCATACTGCATGGACCCATTCCATGGGTCCCAACTCTCCAGGTTCAAGGGATTCTTCCTCCAGCTAAAACATGCATGGGAAACCCAGAGTATCGTCCACCGTGTGATTGGGAAACGATTTAAAATGCATCTCAGTTTTCGTATCCTGGTCCTCGGGTTCACCATTCCAGATGCTTTACTAACACTCTCCCCGCTTGGAGAGTCAGTGCATTTAACCGCCTGTTTCGCACAGCTTGCAATTTCTGTGCAAGATGAACAGGAATAGGGAGAACCAATGAGAGACTAGCTGCAGGTGTCTGCACGGGCAAATGTAAGGCTCATTGCCCACCAGGAAGAGGAATTAAACAAAGGCTCAGTGTGCCCTGCTGGAAACAGATTAGGGCCTGAAGCAATCATGTGGTTTTGTGCCCAGCTCACAAGAAAGCGAGTTGAAGAAAGGAGCTCAGGGGCACTGTACTTCACAAACCTGCAGAGTCATAAATGACAGCTATCCTCCAAAAATATATTGAAGTAAGCCTGCGAAGGGGACTTGAAAGCGGGGCTGAATTTCAGGAAAACGATTGCAGGGGATAGACTGGAATTGCCCTGAAAGCATAGGAAAAGAGGCACAACGTCGACAATGATGCACTTGGCCAAAAAGGGCGTATGCGTTTTTTCCTGAATATATTCAGGAAAAAACGCATACGCCCTTTTTGGCCCACCAAGCAAGCCTGTAAAGGAAATCTGCACTACAATGAAATCTCACTGCCCCCCCCCCCCCGGGCAAAAGGGCCATCTGAAAAAAGTGTAAAATCCAGAAAGGTAGGACAGGATATGGAGAACAGGGAGCCTTGTTATGCTGATTGGCAGGATGTAAATTGCCAGCAGCCACCCTGGAGAAGTGTATGGTGTTTCCTGAAACACGTAAGAAACAAAGCAACACAGCCTATGGCACTTCCACTTATGGTCCTATAGCTTACGGAAATTAAAATCAAAAACAGACAGCCACCCCAATATTTGGGACGGCTGTGTTCCCAAGAAGCTCGTCTACAGTATCAGGTAAATATCCCAGAAAGCAAAAAATGGATAAAGAAGTTGTGGCACGTACGTACAATGCAATATCACTCAGCAATGAAATCTGTGTCATCAGGCCCGTAGCGGCATAATGAGTGGATGCAGATACGGTGATTCTACGTGAACTACGTCACACAGAAAAAGAAACATCATAAGATATCACTAATACACGGAATGTAAACTTGACTACACATGAACTGAATTACAAAACAGAACAGGGTCTCAAATTTAGAAAACCAACTAGTGCTTGCTTATGGGGAAAGGTGTGTTGGGGTGCTGCATAAAACCAGAGACTGAAATTAGCACAGATAACATTCCATAAGCCAAATATGTAATAGACAAGACCTACTCCTTGCTCAACGAAATGGACCCAACACCACATATTCAACGCCTGGGAATATACCTGACTAGGAAGAATCTTAAAACCCATGGATATATATGTCTCCGTAAGAGAATCAAGCGTGTGTACAGCGGCCGAAACGCAGCAGTGAAAATCCGATAAATCCCATTATCAAAATAAATTTCGAAAACAAAACACAAAGACAGTGAAATAGAAAGCAATTCTTAACTAATTCACTCAGGGCATGTGATGCAACCGGGATTGACCACATCTACACCCAGAGCTGGTTGAGACATAAGGCTGGACACTTCAGGCTGATAGCATTGGTGAGTTTCGGTGAGCAAATGCAGACCCTTTGAAGTCATACTGCATGGTACCCATTCCATGGGTCCCAACTCTCCAGGTTCAAGGGATTCTTCCTCCAGCTAAAACATGCATGGGAAACCCAGAGTATCGTCCACCGTGTGATTGGGAAATGATTTAAAATGCATCTCAGTTTTCGTTTCCTGGTCCTCGGGTTCACCATTCCAGATGCTTTACTAAAACTCTCCCCGCTTGGAGAGTCAGTGCCTTTAACCTCCTGTTTGGCACAGCTTGCAATTTCTGTGCAAGATGAACAGGAATAGGGAGAACCAATGAGAGACTAGCTGTAGGTGTCTGCACGGGCAAATGTAACGCTCATTGCCCACCAGGAAGAGGAATTAAACAAAGGCTCAGTGTGCCCTGCTGGAAACAGATTAGGGCCTGAAGCAATCCTGCGGTTTTGTGCCCAGCTCACAAGAAAGCGAGTTGAAGAAAGGAGCTCAGGGGCACTGTACTTCACAAACCTGCAGAGTTATAAATGACAGCTATCCTCCAAAAATATATTGAAGTAAGCCTGCGAAGGGGACTTGAAAGCGGGGCTGAATTTCAGGAAAACGATTGCAGGGGGTAGACTGGAATTGCCCTGAAAGCATAGGAAAAGAGGCAGAACGTTGACAATGATGCACTTGGCCAAAAAGGGCGTATGCGTTTTTTCCTGAATATATTCAGGAAAAAACGCATACGCCCTTTTTGGCCAACCAAGCAAGCCTGTAAAGGAAATCTGCACTACAATGAAATCTCACTGCCCCCCACGGGCAAAAGGGCCATCTGAAAAAAGTGTAAAATCCAGAAAGGTAGGACAGGATATGGAGAACAGGGAGCCTTGTTATGCTGATTGGCAGGATGTAAATTGCCAGCAGCCACCCTGGAGAAGTGTATGGTGTTTCCGGAAACACGTAAGAAACAAAGCAACACAGCCTATGGCACTTCCACTTATGGTCCTATAGCTTACGGAAATTAAAATCAAAAACAGACAGCCACCCCAATATTTGGGACGGCTCTGTTCCCAAGAATCTCGTCTACAGTATCAGGTAAATATCCCAGAAAGCAAAAAATGGATAAAGAAAGAAGTTGTGGCACGTACGTGCAATGCAATATCACTCAGCAATGAAATCTGTGTCATCAGGCCCGTAGCGGCATAGTAAGTGGATGCAGGTACGGTGATTCTACGTGAACTACGTCACACAGAAAAAGAAACATCATAAGATATCACTAATACACGGAATGTAAACTTCACTACACATGAACTGAATTACAAAACAGAACAGGGTCTCAAATTTAGAAAACCAACTAGTGCTTGCTTATGGGGAAAGGTGCGTTGGGGTGCTGCATAAAACCAGAGACTGAAATTAGCACAGATAACATTCCATAAGCCAAATATGTAATAGACAAGACCTACTCCTTGCTCAACGAAATGGACTCAACACCACATATTCAACGCCTAGGAATATACCTGACTAGGAAGAATCTTAAAACCCATGGATATATATGTCTCCGTAAGAGAATCAAGCGTGTGTACAGCGGCGGAAATGCAGCAGTGAAAATCCGATAAATCCCATTATCAAAATAAATTTCGAAAACAAAACACAAAGACAGTGAAATAGAGAGCAATTCTTAAATAATTCACTCAGGGCATGTGATGCAACCGGGATTGACCACATCTACACCCAGAGCTGGTTGAGACATAAGGCTGGACACTTCAGGCTGATAGCATTGGTGAGTTTCGGTGAGCAAATGCAGACCCTTTGAAGTCATACTGCATGGTACCCATTCCATGGGTCCCAACTCTCCAGGTTCAAGGGATTCTTCCTCCAGCTAAAACATGCATGGGAAACCCAGAGTATCGTCCACTGTGTGATTGGGAAACGATTTAAAATGCATCTCAGTTTTCGTATCCTGGTCCTCGGGTTCACCATTCCAGATGCTTTACTAACACTCTCCCCGCTTGGAGAGTCAGTGCCTTTAACCTCCTGTTTGGCACAGCTTGCCATTTCTGTGCAAGTTGAACAGGAATAGGGAGAACCAATGAGAGACTAGCTGTAGGTGTCTGCACGGGCAAATGTAACGCTCATTGCCCACCAGGAAGAGGAATTAAACAAAGGCTCAGTGTGCCCTGCTGGAAACAGATTAGGGCCTGAAGCAATCCTGCGGTTTTGTGCCCAGCTCACAAGAAAGCGAGTTGAAGAAAGGAGCTCAGGGGCACTGTACTTCACAAACCTGCAGAGTTATAAATGACAGCTATCCTCCAAAAATATATTGAAGTAAGCCTGCGAAGGGGACTTGAAAGCGGGGCTGAATTTCAGGAAAACGATTGCAGGGGGGAGACAGGAATTGCCCTGAAAGCATAGGAAAAGAGGCACAACGTCGACAATGATGCACTTGGCCAAAAAGGGCGTATGCGTTTTTTCCTGAATATATTCAGGAAAAAACGCATACGCCCTTTTTGGCCAACCAAGCAAGCCTGTAAAGGAAATCTGCACTACAATGAAATCTCACTGCCCCCCCGGGCAAAAGGGCCATCTGAAAAAAGTGTAAAATCCAGAAAGGGAGGACAGGATATGGAGAACAGGGAGCCTTGTTATGCTGATTGGCAGGATGTAAATTGCCAGCAGCCACCCTGGAGAAATGTATGGTGTTTCCTGAAACACGTAAGAAACAAAGCAACACAGCCTATGGCACTTCCACTTATGGTCCTATAGCTTACGGAAATTAAAATCAAAAACAGACAGCCACCCCAATATTTGGGACGGCTGTGTTCACAAGAAGCTCGTCTACACTATCAGGTAAATATCCCAGAAAGCAAAAAATGGATAAAGAAGTTGTGGCATGTACGTGCAATGCAATATCACTCAGCAATGAAATCTGTGTCATCAGGCCCGTAGCGGCATAGTAAGTGGATGCAGGTACGGTGATTCTACGTGAACTACGTCACACAGAAAAAGAAACATCATAAGATATCACTAATACACGGAATGTAAACTTGACTACACATGAACTGAATTACAAAACAGAACAGGGTCTCAAATTTAGAAAACCAACTAGTGCTTGCTTATGGGGAAAGGTGCGTTGGGGTGCTGCATAAAACCAGAGACTGAAATTAGCACAGATAACATTCCATAAGCCAAATATGTAATAGACAAGACCTACTCCTTGCTCAACGAAATGGACTCAACACCACATATTCAACGCCTAGGAATATACCTGACTAGGAAGAATCTTAAAACCCATGGATATATATGTCTCCGTAAGAGAATCAAGCGTGTGTACAGCGGCGGAAATGCAGCAGTGAAAATCCGATAAACCCAATTATCAAAATAAATTTCGAAAACAAAACACAAAGACAGTGAAATAGAGAGCAATTCTTAAATAATTCACTCAGGGCATGTGATGCAACCGGGATTGACCACATCTACACCCAGAGCTGGTTGAGACATAAGGCTGGACACTTCAGGCTGATAGCATTGGTGAGTTTCGGTGAGCAAATGCAGACCCTTTGAAGTCATACTGCATGGTACCCATTCCATGGGTCCCAACTCTCCAGGTTCAAGGGATTCTTCCTCCAGCTAAAACATGCATGGGAAACCCAGAGTATCGTCCACCGTGTGATTGGGAAATGATTTAAAATGCATCTCAGTTTTCGTTTCCTGGTCCTCGGGTTCACCATTCCAGATGCTTTACTAACACTCTCCCCGCTTGGAGAGTCAGTGCCTTTAACCTCCTGTTTGGCACAGCTTGCCATTTCTGTGCAAGATGAACAGGAATAGGGAGAACCAATGAGAGACTAGCTGTAGGTGTCTGCACGGGCAAATGTAACGCTCATTGCCCACCAGGAAGAGGAATTAAACAAAGGCTCAGTGTGCCCTGCTGGAAACAGATTAGGGCCTGAAGCAATCCTGCGGTTTTGTGCCCAGCTCACAAGAAAGCGAGTTGAAGAAAGGAGCTCAGGGGCACTGTACTTCACAAACCTGCAGAGTTATAAATGACAGCTATCCTCCAAAAATATATTGAAGTAAGCCTGCGAAGGGGACTTGAAAGCGGGGCTGAATTTCAGGAAAACGATTGCAGGGGGTAGACTGGAATTGCCCTGAAAGCATAGGAAAAGAGGCAGAACGTTGACAATGATGCACTTGGCCAAAAAGGGCGTATGCGTTTTTTCCTGAATATATTCAGGAAAAAACGCATACGCCCTTTTTGGCCAACCAAGCAAGCCTGTAAAGGAAATCTGCACTACAATGAAATCTCACTGCCCCCCCGGGCAAAAGGGCCATCTGAAAAAAGTGTAAAATCCAGAAAGGTAGGACAGGATATGGAGAACAGGGAGCCTTGTTATGCTGATTGGCAGGATGTAAATTGCCAGCAGCCACCCTGGAGAAGTGTATGGTGTTTCCTGAAACACGTAAGAAACAAAGCAACACAGCCTATGGCACTTCCACTTATGGTCCTATAGCTTACGGAAATTAAAATCAAAAACAGACAGCCACCCCAATATTTGGGACGGCTGTGTTCACAAGAAGCTCGTCTACAGTATCAGGTAAATATCCCAGAAAGCAAAAAATGGATAAAGAAGTTGTGGCATGTACGTGCAATGCAATATCACTCAGCAATGAAATCTGTGTCATCAGGCCCGTAGCGGCATAGTAAGTGGATGCAGGTACGGTGATTCTACGTGAACTACGTCACACAGAAAAAGAAACATCATAAGATATCACTAATACACGGAATATAAACTTGACTACACATGAACTGAATTACAAAACAGAACAGGGTCTCAAATTTAGAAAACCAACTAGTGCTTGCTTATGGGGAAAGGTGCGTTGGGGTGCTGCATAAAACCAGAGACTGAAATTAGCACAGATAACATTCCATAAGCCAAATATGTAATAGACAAGACCTACTCCTTGCTCAACGAAATGGACTCAACACCACATATTCAACGCCTAGGAATATACCTGACTAGGAAGAATCTTAAAACCCATGGATATATATGTCTCCGTAAGAGAATCAAGCGTGTGTACAGCGGCGGAAATGCAGCAGTGAAAATCCGATAAACCCAATTATCAAAATAAATTTCGAAAACAAAACACAAAGACAGTGAAATAGAGAGCAATTCTTAAATAATTCACTCAGGGCATGTGATGCAACCGGGATTGACCACATCTACACCCAGAGCTGGTTGAGACATAAGGCTGGACACTTCAGGCTGATAGCATTGGTGAGTTTCGGTGAGCAAATGCAGACCCTTTGAAGTCATACTGCATGGTACCCATTCCATGGGTCCCAACTCACCAGGTTCAAGGGATTCTTCCTCCAGCTAAAACATGCATGGGAAACCCAGAGTATCGTCCACCGTGTGATTGGGAAATGATTTAAAATGCATCTCAGTTTTCGTTTCCTGGTCCTCGGGTTCACCATTCCAGATGCTTTACTAACACTCTCCCCGCTTGGAGAGTCAGTGCCTTTAACCTCCTGTTTGGCACAGCTTGCAATTTCTGTGCAAGATGAACAGGAATAGGGAGAACCAATGAGAGACTAGCTGTAGGTGTCTGCACGGGCAAATGTAACGCTCATTGCCCACCAGGAAGAGGAATTAAACAAAGGCTCAGTGTGCCCTGCTGGAAACAGATTAGGGCCTGAAGCAATCCTGCGGTTTTGTGCCCAGCTCACAAGAAAGCGAGTTGAAGAAAGGAGCTCAGGGGCACTGTACTTCACAAACCTGCAGAGTTATAAATGACAGCTATCCTCCAAAAATATATTGAAGTAAGCCTGCGAAGGGGACTTGAAAGCGGGGCTGAATTTCAGGAAAACGATTGCAGGGGGTAGACTGGAATTGCCCTGAAAGCATAGGAAAAGAGGCAGAACGTTGACAATGATGCACTTGGCCAAAAAGGGCGTATGCGTTTTTTCCTGAATATATTCAGGAAAAAACGCATACGCCCTTTTTGGCCAACCAAGCAAGCCTGTAAAGGAAATCTGCACTACAATGAAATCTCACTGCCCCCCCGGGCAAAAGGGCCATCTGAAAAAAGTGTAAAATCCAGAAAGTTAGGACAGGATATGGAGAACAGGGAGCCTTGTTATGCTGATTGGCAGGATGTAAATTGCTAGCAGCCACCCTGGAGAAGTGTATGGTGTTTCCTGAAACACGTAAGAAACAAAGCAAAACAGCGTATGGCACTTCCACTTATGGTCCTATAGCTTACGGAAATTAAAATCAAAAACAGACAGCCACCCCAATATTTGGGACGGCTGTGTTCACAAGAATCTCGTCTACAGTATCAGGTAAATATCCCAGAAAGCAAAAAATGGATAAAGAAGTTGTGGCACGTACGTACAATGCAATATCACTCAGCAATGAAATCTGTGTCATCAGGCCCGTAGCGGCATAGTGAGTGGATGCAGGTACGGTGATTCTACGTGAACTACGTCACACAGAAAAAGAAACATCATAAGATATCACTAATACACGGAATGTAAACTTGACTACACATGAACTGAATTACAAAAAAGAACAGGGTCTCAAATTTACAAAACCAACTAGTGCTTGCTTATGGGGAAAGGTGCGTTGGGGTGCTGCATAAAACCAGAGACTGAAATTAGCACAGATAACTTTCCATAAGCCAAATATGTAATAGACAAGACCTACTCCTTGCTCAACGAAATGGACTCAACACCACATATTCAACGCCTAGGAATATACCTGACTAGGAAGAATCTTAAAACCCATGGATATATATGTCTCCGTAAGAGAATCAAGCATGTGTACAGCGGCCGAAACGCAGCAGTGAAAATCCGATAAATCCCATTATCAAAATAAATTTCGAAAACAAAACACAAAGACAGTGAAATAGAGAGCAATTCTTAAATAATTCACTCAGGGCATGTGATGCAACCGGGATTGACCACATCTACACCCAGAGCTGGTTGAGACATAAGGCTGGACACTTCAGGCTGATAGCATTGGTGAGTTTCGGTGAGCAAATGCAGACCCTTTGAAGTCATACTGCATGGTACCCATTCCATGGGTCCCAACTCTCCAGGTTCAAGGCATTCTTCCTCCAGCTAAAACATGCATGGGAAACCCAGAGTATCGTCCACCGTGTGATTGGGAAATGATTTAAAATGCATCTCAGTTTTCGTATCCTGGTCCTCGGGTTCACCATTCCAGATGATTTACTATCACTCTCCCCGCTTGGAGAGTCAGTGCCTTTAACCTCCTGTTTCGCACAGCTTGCAATTTCTGTGCAAGATGAACAGGAATAGGGAGAACCAATGAGAGACTAGCTGTAGGTGTCTGCACGGGCAAATGTAACGCTCGTTGCCCACCAGGAAGAGGAATTAAACAAAGGCTCAGTGTGCCCTGCTGGAAACAGATTAGGGCCTGAAGCAATCCTGCGGTTTTGTGCCCAGCTCACAAGAAAGCGAGTTGAAGAAAGGAGTTCAGGGGCACTGTACTTCACAAACCTGCAGAGTTATAAATGACAGCTATCCTCCAAAAATATATTGAAGTAAGCCTGCGAAGGGGACTTGAAAGCGGGGCTGAATTTCAGGAAAACGATTGCAGGGGGTAGACTGGAATTGCCCTGAAAGCATAGGAAAAGAGGCACAACGTCGACAATGATGCACTTGGCCAAAAAGGGCATATGCGTTTTTTCCTGAATATATTCAGGAAAAAACGCATACGCCCTTTTTGGCCAACCAAGCAAGCCTGTAAAGGAAATCTGCACTACAATGAAATCTCACTGCCCCCCCGGGCAAAAGGGCCATCTGAAAAAAGTGTAAAATCCAGAAAGGTAGGACAGGATATGGAGAACAGGGAGCCTTGTTATGCTGATTGGCAGGATGTAAATTGCCAGCAGCCACCCTGGAGAAGTGTATGGTGTTTCCTGAAACACGTAAGAAACAAAGCAACACAGCCTATGGCACTTCAACTTATGGTCCTATAGCTTACGGAAATTAAAATCAAAAACAGACAGCCACCCCAATATTTGGGACGGCTGTGTTCACAAGAAGCTCGTCTACAGTATCAGGTAAATATCCCAGAAAGCAAAAAATGGATAAAGAAGTTGTGGCACGTACGTGCAATGCAATATCACTCAGCAATGAAATCTGTGTCATCAGGCCCGTAGCGGCATAGTAAGTGGATGCAGGTACGGTGATTCTACGTGAACTACGTCACACAGAAAAAGAAACATCATAAGATATCACTAATACACGGAATGTAAACTTGACTACACATGAACTGAATTACAAAACAGAACAGGGTCTCAAATTTAGAAAACCAACTAGTGCTTGCTTATGGGGAAAGGTGCCTTGGGGTGCTGCATAAAACCAGAGACTGAAATTAGCACAGATAACATTCCATAAGCCAAATATGTAATAGACAAGACCTACTCCTTGCTCAACGAAATGGACTCAACACCACATATTCAACGCCTAGGAATATACCTGACTAGGAAGAATCTTAAAACCCATGGATATATATGTCTCCGTAAGAGAATCAAGCGTGTGTACAGCGGCGGAAATGCAGCAGTGAAAATCCGATAAATCCCATTATCAAAATAAATTTCGAAAACAAAACACAAAGACAGTGAAATAGAGAGCAATTCTTAAATAATTCACTCAGGTCATGTGATGCAACCGGGATTGACCACATCTACACCCAGAGCTGGTTGAGACATAAGGCTGGACACTTCAGGCTGATAGCACTGGTGAGTTTCGGTGAGCAAATGCAGACCCTTTGAAGTCATACTGCATGGTACCCATTCCATGGGTCCCAACTCTCCAGGTTCAAGGCATTCTTCCTCCAGCTAAAACATGCATGGGAAACCCAGAGTATCGTCCACCGTGTGATTGGGAAACGATTTAAAATGCATCTCAGTTTTCGTATCCTGGTCCTCGGGTTCATCATTCCAGATGCTTTACTAACACTCTCCCCGCTTGGAGAGTCAGTGCCTTTAACCTCCTGTTTGGCACAGCTTGCCATTTCTGTGCAAGATGAACAGGAATAGGGAGAACCAATGAGAGACTAGCTGTAGGTGTCTGCACGGGCAAATGTAACGCTCATTGCCCCCCAGGAAGAGGAATTAAACAAAGGCTCAGTGTGCCCTGCTGGAAACAGATTAGGGCCTGAAGCAATCCTGCGGTTTTGTGCCCAGCTCACAAGAAAGCGAGTTGAAGAAAGGAGCTCAGGGGCACTGTACTTCACAAACCTGCAGAGTTATAAATGACAGCTATCCTCCAAAAATATATTGAACTAAGCCTGCGAAGGGGACTTGAAAGTGGGGCAGAATTTCAGGAAAACGATTGCAGGGGGTAGACTGGAATTGCCCTGAAAGCATAGGAAAAGAGGCACAACGTCGACAATGATGCACTTGGCCAAAAAGGGCGTATGCGTTTTTTCCTGAATATATTCAGGAAAAAACGCATACGCCCTTTTTGGCCAACCAAGCAAGCCTGTAAAGGAAATCTGCACTACAATGAAATCTCACTGCCCCCCCCCCCGGGCAAAAGGGACATCTGAAAAAAGTGTAAAATCCAGAAAGGTAGGACAGGATATGGAGAACAGGGAGCCTTGTTATACTGATTGGCAGGATGTAAATTGCCAGCAGCCACCCTGGAGAAGTGTATGGTGTTTCCTGAAACACGTAAGAAACAAAGCAACACAGCCTATGGCACTTCCACTTATGGTCCTATAGCTTACGGAAATTAAAATCAAAAACAAACAGCCACCCCAATATTTGGGACGGCTGTGTTCACCAGAAGCTCGTCTACAGTATCAGGTAAATATCCCAGAAAGCAAAAAATGGATAAAGAAGTTGTGGCACGTACGTACAATGCAATATCACTCAGCAATGAAATCTGTGTCATCAGGCCCGTAGCGGCATAGTGAGTGGATGCAGGTACGGTGATTCTACGTGAACTACGTCACACAGAAAAAGAAACATCATAAGATATCACTAATACACGGAATGTAAACTTGACTACACATGAACTGAATTACAAAACAGAACAGGGTCTCAAATTTAGAAAACCAACTAGTGCTTGCTTATGGGGAAAGGTGCGTTGGGGTGCTGCATAAAACCAGAGACTGAAATTAGCACAGATAACATTCCATAAGCCAAATATGTAATAGACAAGACCTACTCCTTGCTCAACGAAATGGACTAAACACCACATATTCAACGCCTAGGAATATACCTGACTAGGAAGAATCTTAAAACCCATGGATATATATGTCTCCGTAAGAGAATCAAGCGTGTGTACAGCAGCGGAAATGCAGCAGTGAAAATCCGATAAATCCCATTATCAAAATAAATTTCGAAAACAAAACACAAAGACAGTGAAATAGAGAGCAATTCTTAAATAATTCACTCAGGTCATGTGATGTAACCGGGATTGACCACATCTACACCCAGAGCTGGTTGAGACATAAGGCTGGACACTTCAGGCTGATAGCACTGGTGAGTTTCGGTGAGCAAATGCAGACCCTTTGAAGTCATACTGCATGGTACCCATTCCATGGGTCCCAACTCTCCAGGTTCAAGGCATTCTTCCTCCAGCTAAAACATGCATGGGAAACCCAGAGTATCGTCCACCGTGTGATTGGGAAATGATTTAAAATGCATCTCAGTTTTCGTTTCCAGGTCCTCGGGTTCACCATTCCAGATGCTTTACTAACACTCTCCCCGCTTGGAGAGTCAGTGCCTTTAACCTCCTGTTTCGCACAGCTTGCAATTTCTGTGCAAGATGAACAGGAATAGGGAGAACCAATGAGAGACTAGCTGTAGGTGTCTGCACGGGCAAATGTAACGCTCATTGCCCACCAGGAAGATTAATTAAACAAAGGCTCAGTGTGCCCTGCTGGAAACAGATTAGGGCCTGAAGCAATCCTGCGGTTTTGTGTCCAGCTCACAAGAAAGCGAGTTAAAGAAAGGAGCTCAGGGACACTGTACTTCACAAACCTGCAGAGTTATAAATGACAGCTATCCTCCAAAAATATATTGAAGTAAATCTGCGAAGGGGACTTGAAAGCGGGGCTGAATTTCAGGAAAACGATTGCAGGGGGTAGACTGGAATTGCCCTGAAAGCATAGGAAAAGAGGCACAACGTCGACAATGATGCACTTGGCCAAAAAGGGCGTATGCGTTTTTTCCTGAATATATTCAGGAAAAAACGCATACGCCCTTTTTGGCCAACCAAGCAAGCCTGTAAAGGAAATCTGCACTACAATGAAATCTCACTGCCCCCCCCCCGGGCAAAAGGGCCATCTGAAAAAAGTGTAAAATCCAGAAAGGTAGGACAGGATATGGAGAACAGGGAGCCTTGTTATGCTGATTGGCAGGATGTAAATTGCCAGCAGCCACCCTGGAGAAGTGTATGGTGTTTCCTGAAACACGTAAGAAACAAAGCAACACAGCCTACGGCACTTCCACTTATGGTCCTATAGCTTACGGAAATTAAAATCAAAAACAGACAGCCACCCCAATATTTGGGACGGCTGTGTTCACAAGAAGCTCGTCTACAGTATCAGGTAAATATCCCAGAAAGCAAAAAATGGATAAAGAAGTTGTGGCACGTACGTGCAATGCAATATCACTCAGCAATGAAATCTGTGTCATCAGGCCCGTAGCGGCATAGTAAGTGGATGCAGGTACGGTGATTCTACGTGAACTACGTCACACAGAAAAAGAAACATCATAAGATATCACTAATACACGGAATGTAAACTTGACTACACATGAACTGAATTACAAAACAGAACAGGGTCTCAAATTTAGAAAACCAACTAGTGCTTGCTTATGGGGAAAGGTGCGTTGGGGTGCTGCATAAAACCAGAGACTGAAATTAGCACAGATAACATTCCATAAGCCAAATATGTAATAGAAAAGACCTACTCCTTGCTCAACGAAATGGACTCAACACCACATATTCAACGCCTAGGAATATACCTGACTAGGAAGAATCTTAAAACCCATGGATATATATGTCTCCGTAAGAGAATCAAGCGTGTGTACAGCGGCGGAAATGCAGCAGTGAAAATCCGATAAATCCCATTATCAAAATAAATTTCGAAAACAAAACACAAAGACAGTGAAATAGAGAGCAATTCTTAAATAATTCACTCAGGTCATGTGATGCAACCGGGATTGACCACATCTACACCCAGAGCTGGTTGAGACATAAGGCTGGACACTTCAGGCTGATAGCACTGGTGAGTTTCGGTGAGCAAATGCAGACCCTTTGAAGTCATACTGCATGGTACCCATTCCATGGGTCCCAACTCTCCAGGTTCAAGGCATTCTTCCTCCAGCTAAAACATGCATGGGAAACCCAGAGTATTGTCCACCGTGTGATTGGGAAACGATTTAAAATGCATCTCAGTTTTCGTATCCTGGTCCTCGGGTTCACCATTCCAGATGCTTTACTAACACTCTCCCCGCTTGGAGAGTCACTGCCTTTAACCTCCTGTTTGGCACAGCTTGCCATTTCTGTGGAAGATGAACAGGAATAAGGAGAACCAATGAGAGAGTAGCTGTAGGTGTCTGCACGGGCAAATGTAACGCTCATTGCCCACCAGGAAGAGGAATTAAACAAAGGCTCAGTGTACCCTGCTGGAAACAGATTAGGGCCTGAAGCAATCCTGCGGTTTTGTGCCCAGCTCACAAGAAAGCGAGTTGAAGAAAGGAGCTCAGGGGCACTGTACTTCACAAACCTGCAGAGTTATAAATGACAGCTATCCTCCAAAAATATATTGAAGTAAGCCTGAGAAGGGGACTTGAAAGCGGGGCTGAATTTCAGGAAAACGATTGCAGGGGGTAGACTGGAATTGCCCTGAAAGCATAGGAAAAGAGGCACAACGTCGACAATGATGCACTTGGCCAAAAAGGGCGTATGCGTTTTTTCCTGAATATATTCAGGAAAAAACGCATACGCCCTTTTTGGCCAACCAAGCAAGCCTGTAAAGGAAATCTGCACTACAATGAAATCTCACTGCCCTCCCGGGCAAAAGGGCCATCTGAAAAAAGTGTAAAATCCAGAAAGGTAGGACAGGATATGGAGAACAGGGAGCCTTGTTATGCTGATTGGCAGGATGTAAATTGCCAGCAGCCACCCTGGAGAAGTGTATGGTGTTTCCTGAAACACGTAAGAAACAAAGCAACACAGCCTATGGCACTTCCACTTATGGTCCTATAGCTTACGGAAATTAAAATCAAAAACAGACAGCCACCCCAATATTTGGGACGGCTGTGTTCACAAGAAGCTCGTCTACAGTATCAGGTAAATATCCCAGAAAGCAAAAAATGGATAAAGAAGTTGTGGCACGTACGTGCAATGCAATATCACTCAGCAATGAAATCTGTGTCATCAGGCCCGTAGCGGCATAGTAAGTGGATGCAGGTACGGTGATTCTACGTGAACTACGTCACACAGAAAAAGAAACATCATAAGATATCACTAATACACGGAATGTAAACTTGACTACACATGAACTGAATTACAAAACAGAACAGGGTCTCAAATTTAGAAAACCAACTAGTGCTTGCTTATGGGGAAAGGTGCGTTGGGGTGCTGCATAAAACCAGAGACGGAAATTAGCACAGATAACATTCCATAAGCCAAATATGTAATAGACAAGACCTACTCCTTGCTCAACGAAATGGACTCAACACCACATATTCAACGCCTAGGAATATACCTGACTAGGAAGAATCTTAAAACCCATGGATATATATGTCTCCGTAAGAGAATCAAGCGTGTGTACAGCAGCGGAAATGCAGCAGTGAAAATCCGATAAATCCCATTATCAAAATAAATTTCGAAAACAAAACACAAAGACAGTGAAATAGAGAGCAATTCTTAACTAATTCACTCAGGGCATGTGATGCAACCGGGATTGACCACATCTACACCCAGAGCTGGTTGAGACATAAGGCTGGACACTTCAGGCTGATAGCATTGGTGAGTTTCGGTGAGCAAATGCAGACCCTTTGAAGTCATACTGCATGGTACCCATTCCATGGGTCCCAACTCTCCAGGTTCAAGGGATTCTTTCTCCAGCTAAAACATGCATGGGAAACCCAGAGTATTGTCCACCGTGTGATTGGGAAACGATTTAAAATGCATCTCAGTTTTCGTATCCTGGTCCTCGGGTTCACCATTCCAGATGCTTTACTAACACTCTCCCCGCTTGGAGAATCAGTGCCTTTAACCTCCTGTTTCGCACAGCTTGCCATTTCTGTGCAAGATGAACAGGAATAGGGAGAACCAATGAGAGACTAGCTGTAGGTGTCTGCACGGGCAAATGTAACGCTCATTGCCCACCAGGAAGAGGAATTAAACAAAGGCTCAGTGTGCCCTGCTGGAAACAGATTAGGGCCTGAAGCAATCCTGCGGTTTTGTGCCCAGCTCACAAGAAAGCGAGTTGAAGAAAGGAGCTCAGGGGCACTGTACTTCACAAACCTGCAGAGTTATAAATGACAGCTATCCTCCAAAAATATATTGAAGTAAGCCTGCGAAGGGGACTTGAAAGCGGGGCAGAATTTCAGGAAAACGATTGCAGGGGGTAGACTGGAATTGCCCTGAAAGCATAGGAAAAGAGGCACAACGTCGACAATGATGCACTTGGCCAAAAAGGGCGTATGCGTTTTTTCCTGAATATATTCAGGAAAAAACGCATACGCCCTTTTTGGCCAACCAAGCAAGCCTGTAAAGGAAATCTGCACTACAATGAAATCTCACTGCCCCCCCGGCTAAAAGGGCCATCTGAAAAAAGTGTAAAATCCAGAAAGGTAGGACAGGATATGGAGAACAGGGAGCCTTGTTATGCTGATTGGCAGGATGTAAATTGCCAGCAGCCACCCTGGAGAAGTGTATGGTGTTTCCTGAAACACGTAAGAAACAAAGCAACACAGCCTATGGCACTTCCACTTATGGTCCTATAGCTTACGGAAATTAAAATCAAAAACAGACAGCCACCCCAATATTTGGGACGGCTGTGTTCACAAGAAGCTCGTCTACAGTATCAGGTAAATATCCCAGAAAGCAAAAAATGGATAAAGAAGTTGTGGCACGTACGTACAATGCAATATCACTCAGCAATGAAATCTGTGTCATCAGGCCCGTAGCGGCATAGTGAGTGGATGCAGGTACGGTGATTCTACGTGAACTACGTCACACAGAAAAAGAAACATCATAAGATGTCACTAATACACGGAATGTAAACTTGACTACACATGAACTGAATTACAAAACAGAACAGGGTCTCAAATTTAGAAAACCAACTAGTGCTTGCTTATGGGGAAAGGTGCGTTGGGGTGCTGCATAAAACCAGAGACTGAAATTAGCACAGATAACATTCCATAAGCCAAATATGTAATAGACAAGACCTACTCCTTGCTCAACGAAATGGACTCAACACCACATATTCAACGCCTAGGAATATACCTGACTAGGAAGAATCTTAAAACCCATGGATATATATGTCTCCGTAAGAGAATCAAGCGTGTGTACAGCAGCGGAAATGCAGCAGTGAAAATCCGATAAATCCCATTATCAAAATAAATTTCGAAAACAAAACACAAAGACAGTGAAATAGAGAGCAATTCTTAAATAATTCACTCAGGTCATGTGATGCAACCGGGATTGACCACATCTACACCCAGAGCTGGTTGAGACATAAGGCTGGACACTTCAGGCTGATAGCACTGGTGAGTTTCGGTGAGCAAATGCAGACCCTTTGAAGTCATACTGCATGGTACCCATTCCATGGGTCCCAACTCTCCAGGTTCAAGGCATTCTTCCTCCAGCTAAAATATGCATGGGAAACCCAGAGTATCGTCCACCGTGTGATTGGGAAACGATTTAAAATGCATCTCAGTTTTCGTATCCTGGTCCTCGGGTTCACCATTCCAGATGCTTTACTAACACTCTCCACGCTTGGAGAGTCAGTGCCTTTAACCTCCTGTTTGGCACAGCTTGCCATTTCTGTGCAAGATGAACAGGAATAGGGAGAACCAATGAGAGACTAGCTGTAGGTGTCTGCACGGGCAAATGTAACGCTCATTGCCCACCAGGAAGAGGAATTAAACAAAGGCTCAGTGTGCCCTGCTGGAAACAGATTAGGGCCTGAAGCAATCCTGCGGTTTTGTGCCCAGCTCACAAGAAAGCGAGTTGAAGAAAGGAGCTCAGGGGCACTGTACTTCACAAACCTGCAGAGTTATAAATGACAGCTATCCTCCAAAAATATATTGAAGTAAGCCTGCGAAGGGGACTTGAAAGCGGGGCAGAATTTCAGGAAAACGATTGCAGGGGGTAGACTGGAATTGCCCTGAAAGCATAGGAAAAGAGGCACAACGTCGACAATGATGCACTTGGCCAAAAAGGGCGTATGCGTTTTTTCCTGAATATATTCAGGAAAAAACGCATACGCCCTTTTTGGCCAACCAAGCAAGCCTGTAAAGGAAATCTGCACTACAATGAAATCTCACTGCCCCCCCCCCCGGGCAAAAGGGCCATCTGAAAAAAGTGTAAAATCCAGAAAGGTAGGACAGGATATGGAGAACAGGGAGCCTTGTTACGCTAATTGGCAGAATGTAAATTGCCAGCAGCCACCCTGGAGAAGTGTATGGTGTTTCCTGAAACACGTAAGAAACAAAGCAACACAGACTATGGCACTTCCACTTATGGTCCTATAGCTTACGGAAATTAAAATCAAAAACAGACAGCCACCCCAATATTTGGGACGGCTGTGTTCACAAGAAGCTCGTCTACAGTATCAGGTAAATATCCCAGAAAGAAAAAATGGATAAAGAAGTTGTGGCACGTACGTACAATGCAATATCACTCAGCAATGAAATCTGTGTCATCAGGCCCGTAGCGGCATAGTGAGTGGATGCAGGTACGGTGATTCTACGTGAACTACGTCACACAGAAAAAGAAACATCATAAGATATCACTAATACACGGAATGTAAACTTGACTACACATGAACTGAATTACAAAAAAGAACAGGGTCTCAAATTTACAAAACCAACTAGTGCTTGCTTATGGGGAAAGGTGCGTTGGGGTGCTGCATAAAACCAGAGACTGAAATTAGCACAGATAACTTTCCATAAGCCAAATATGTAATAGACAAGACCTACTCCTTGCTCAACGAAATGGACCCAACACCACATATTCAATGCCTAGGAATATACCTGACTAGGAAGAATCTTAAAACCCATGGATATATATGTCTCCGTAAGAGAATCAAGCGTGTGTACAGCGGCCGAAACGCCGCAGTGAAAATCCGATAAATCCCATTATCAAAATAAATTTCGAAAACAAAACACAAAGACAGTGAAATAGAGAGCAATTCTTAACTAATTCACTCAGGGCATGTGATGCAACCGGGATTGACCACATCTACACCCAGAGCTGGTTGAGACATAAGGCTGGACACTTCAGGCTGATAGCATTGGTGAGTTTCGGTGAGCAAATGCAGACCCTTTGAAGTCATACTGCATGGTACCCATTCCATGGGTCCCAACTCTCCAGGTTCAAGGGATTCTTCCTCCAGCTAAAACATGCATGGGAAACCCAGAGTATCGTCCACCGTGTGATTGGGAAATGATTTAAAATGCATCTCAGTTTTCGTTTCCTGGTCCTCGGGTTCACCATTCCAGATGCTTTACTAACACTCTCCCCGCTTGGAGAGTCAGTGCCTTTAACCTCCTGTTTCGCACAGCTTGCAATTTCTGTGCAAGATGAACAGGAATAGGGAGAACCAATCAGAGACTAGCTGTAGGTGTCTGCACGGGCAAATGTAACGCTCATTGCCCACCAGGAAGAGGAATTAAACAAAGGCTCAGTGTGCCCTGCTGGAAACAGATTAGGGCCTGAAGCAATCCTGCGGTTTTGTGCCCAGCTCACAAGAAAGCGAGTTGAAGAAAGGAGCTCAGGGGCACTGTACTTCACAAACCTGCAGAGTTATAAATGACAGCTATCCTCCAAAAATATATTGAAGTAAGCCTGCGAAGGGGACTTGAAAGCGGGGCTGAATTTCAGGAAAACGATTGCAGGGGGTAGACTGGAATTGCCCTGAAAGCATAGGAAAAGAGGCACAACGTCGACAATGATGCACTTGGCCAAAAAGGGCGTATGCGTTTTTTCCTGAATATATTCAGGAAAAAACGCATACGCCCTTTTTGGCCAACCAAGCAAGCCTGTAAAGGAAATCTGCACTACAATGAAATCTCACTGCCCCCCCCCCCGGGCAAAAGGGCCATCTGAAAAAAGTGTAAAATCCAAAAAGGTAGGACAGGATATGGAGAACAGTGAGCCTTGTTATGCTGATTGGCAGGATGTAAATTGCCAGCAGCCACCCTGGAGAATTGTATGGTGTTTCCTGAAACACGTAAGAAACAAAGCAACACAGCCTATGGCACTTCCACTTATGGTCCTATAGCTTACGGAAATTAAAATCAAAAACAGACAGCCACCCCAATATTTGGGACGGCTGTGTTCACAAGAAGCTCGTCTACAGTATCAGGTAAATATCCCAGAAAGCAAAAAATGGATAAAGAAGTTGTGGCACGTACGTACAATGCAATATCACTCAGCAATGAAATCTGTGTCATCAGGCCCGTAGCGGCATAGTGAGTGGATGCAGGTACGGTGATTCTACGTGAACTACGTCACACAGAAAAAGAAACATCATAAGATATCACTAATACACGGAATGTAAACTTGACTACACATGAACTGAATTACAAAACAGAACAGGGTCTCAAATTTAGAAAACCGACTAGTGCTTGCTTATGGTGAAAGGTGCCTTGGGCTGCTGCATAAAACCAGAGACTGAAATTAGCACAGATAACTTTCCATAAGCCAAATATGTAATAAAAAAGACCTACTCCTTGCTCAACGAAATGGACCCAACACCACATATTCAACGCCTAGGAATATACCTGACTAGGAAGAATCTTAAAACCCATGGATATATATGTCTCCGTAAGAGAATCAAGCGTGTGTACAGCGGCCGAAACGCAGCAGTGAAAATCCGATAAATCCCATTATCAAAATAAATTTCGAAAACAAAACACAAAGACAGTGAAATAGAGAGCAATTCTTAAATAATTCACTCAGGTCATGTGATGCAACCGGGATTGACCACATCTACACCCAGAGATGGTTGAGACATAAGGCTGGACACTTCAGGCTGATAGCACTGGTGAGTTTCGGTGAGCAAATGCAGACCCTTTGAAGTCATACTGCATGGTACCCATTCCATGGGTCCCCAACTCTCCAGGTTCAAGGGATTCTTCCTCCAGCTAAAACATGCATGGGAAACCCAGAGTATCGTCCACCGTGTGATTGGGAAACGATTTAAAATGCATCTCAGTTTTCGTATCCTGGTCCTCGGGTTCACCATTCCAGATGCTTTACTAACACTCTCCCCGCTTGGAGAGTCAGTGCCTTTAACCTCCTGTTTGGCACAGCTTGCCATTTCTGTGCAAGATGAACA
Source organism: Phocoena phocoena (assembly GCF_963924675.1). Classification (NCBI taxonomy): domain Eukaryota; kingdom Metazoa; phylum Chordata; class Mammalia; order Artiodactyla; family Phocoenidae; genus Phocoena; species Phocoena phocoena. Next base: position 128,636 of record NW_027077762.1, on the reverse strand, counting down.
GGAATAGGGAGAACCAATGAGAGACTAGCTGTAGGTGTCTGCACGGGCAAATGTAACGCTCATTGCCCACCAGGAAGAGGAATTAAACAAAGGCTCAGTGTGCCCTGCTGGAAACAGATTAGGGCCTGAAGCAATCCTGCGGTTTTGTGCCCAGCTCACAAGAAAGCGAGTTGAAGAAAGGAGCTCAGGGGCACTGTACTTCACAAACCTGCAGAGTTATAAATGACAGCTATCCTCCAAAAATATATTGAAGTAAGCCTGCGAAGGGGACTTGAAAGCGGGGCAGAATTTCAGGAAAACGATTGCAGGGGGTAGACTGGAATTGCCCTGAAAGCATAGGAAAAGAGGCACAACGTCGACAATGATGCACTTGGCCAAAAAGGGCGTATGCGTTTTTTCCTGAATATATTCAGGAAAAAACGCATACGCCCTTTTTGGCCAACCAAGCAAGCCTGTAAAGGAAATCTGCACTACAATGAAATCTCACTGCCCCCCCTCCCCGGGCAAAAGGGCCATCTGAAAAAAGTGTAAAATCCAGAAAGGTAGGACAGGATATGGAGAACAGGGAGCCTTGTTATGCTGATTGGCAGGATGTAAATTGCCAGCAGCCACCCTGGAGAAGTGAATGGTGTTTCCTGAAACTCGTAAGGAACAAAGCAACACAGCCTATGGCACTTCCACTTATGGTCCTATAGCTTACGGAAATTAAAATCAAAAACAGACAGCCACCCCAATATTTGGGACGGCTGTGTTCACAAGAAGCTCGTCTACAGTATCAGGTAAATATCCCAGAAAGCAAAAAATGGATAAAGAAGTTGTGGCACGTACGTGCAATGCAATATCACTCAGCAATGAAATCTGTGTCATCAGGCCCGTAGCGGCATAGTAAGTGGATGCAGGTACGGTGATTCTACGTGAACTACGTCACACAGAAAAAGAAACATCATAAGATATCACTAATACACGGAATGTAAACTTGACTACACATGAACTGAATTACAAAACAGAACAGGGTCTCAAATTTAGAAAACCAACTAGTGCTTGCTTATGGGGAAAGGTGCGTTGGGGTGCTGCATAAAACCAGAGACTGAAATTAGCACAGATAACATTCCATAAGCCAAATATGTAATAGACAAGACCTACTCCTTGCTCAACGAAATGGACTCAACACCACATATTCAACGCCTAGGAATATACCTGACTAGGAAGAATCTTAAAACCCATGGATATATATGTCTCCATAAGAGAATCAAGCGTGTGTACAGCGGCGGAAATGCAGCAGTGAAAATCCGATAAATCCCATTATCAAAATAAATTTCGAAAACAAAACACAAAGACAGTGAAATAGAGAGCAATTCTTAAATAATTCACTCAGGTCATGTGATGCAACCGGGATTGACCACATCTACACCCAGAGCTGGTTGAGACATAAGGCTGGACACTTCAGGCTGATAGCACTGGTGAGTTTCGGTGAGCAAATGCAGACCCTTTGAAGTCATACTGCATGGTACCCATTCCATGGGTCCCAACTCTCAAGGTTCAAGGCATTCTTCCTCCAGCTAAAACATGCATGGGAAACCCAGAGTATTGTCCACCGTGTGATTGGGAAACGATTTAAAATGCATCTCAGTTTTCATATCCTGGTCCTCGGGTTCACCATTCCAGATGCTTTACTAACACTCTCCCCGCTTGGAGATTCACTGCCTTTAACCTCCTGTTTGGCACAGCTTGCCATTTCTGTGCAAGATGAACAGGAATAGGGAGAACCAATGAGAGACTAGCTGTAGGTGTCTGCACGGGCAAATGTAACGCTCATTGCCCACCAGGAAGAGGAATTAAACAAAGGCTCAGTGTGCCCTGCTGGAAACAGATTAGGGCCTGAAGCAATCCTGCGGTTTTGTGCCCAGCTCACAAGAAAGCGAGTTGAAGAAAGGAGCTCAGGGGCACTGTACTTCACAAACCTGCAGAGTTATAAATGACAGCTATCCTCCAAAAATATATTGAAGTAAGCCTGCGAAGGGGACTTGAAAGCGGGGCTGAATTTCAGGAAAACGATTGCAGGGGGTAGACTGTAATTGCCCTGAAAGCATAGGAAAAGAGGCAGAACGTCGACAATGATGCACTTGGCCAAAAAGGGCGTATGCGTTTTTTCCTGAATATATTCAGGAAAAAACGCATACGCCCTTTTTGGCCAACCAAGCAAGCCTGTAAAGGAAATCTGCACTACAATGAAATCTCACTGCCCCCCCGGGCAAAAGGGCCATCTGAAAAAAGTGTAAAATCCAGAAAGGTAGGACAGGATATGGAGAACAGGGAGCCTTGTTATGCTGATTGGCAGGATGTAAATTGCCAGCAGCCACCCTGGAGAAGTGTATGGTGTTTCCTGAAACACGTAAGAAACAAAGCAACACAGCCTATGGCACTTCCACTTATGGTCCTATAGCTTACGGAAATTAAAATCAAAAACAGACAGCCACCCCAATATTTGGGACGGCTGTGTTCACAAGAAGCTCGTCTACAGTATCAGGTAAATATCCCAGAAAGCAAAAAATGGATAAAGAAGTTGTGGCACGTACGTGCAATGCAATATCACTCAGCAATGAAATCTGTGTCATCAGGCCCATAGCGGCATAGTAAGTGGATGCAGGTACGGTGATTCTACGTGAACTACGTCACACAGAAAAAGAAACATCATAAGATATCACTAATACACGGAATGTAAACTTGACTACACATGAACTGAATTACAAAACAGAACAGGGTCTCAAATTTAGAAAACCAACTAGTGCTTGCTTATGGGGAAAGGTGCGTTGGGGTGCTGCATAAAACCAGAGACTGAAATTAGCACAGATAACATTCCATAAGCCAAATATGTAATAGACAAGACCTACTCCTTGCTCAACGAAATGGACTCAACACCACATATTCAACGCCTAGGAATATACCTGACTAGGAAGAATCTTAAAACCCATGGATATATATGTCTCCGTAAGAGAATCAAGCGTGTGTACAGCGGCGGAAATGCAGCAGTGAAAATCCGATAAATCCCATTATCAAAATAAATTTCGAAAACAAAACACAAAGACAGTGAAATAGAGAGCAATTCTTAAATAATTCACTCAGGTCATGTGATGCAACCGGGATTGACCACATCTACACCCAGAGCTGGTTGAGACATAAGGCTGGACACTTCAGGCTGATAGCACTGGTGAGTTTCGGTGAGCAAATGCAGACCCTTTGAAGTCATACTGCATGGTACCCATTCCATGGGTCCCAACTCTCCAGGTTCAAGGCATTCTTCCTCCAGCTAAAACATGCATGGGAAACCCAGAGTATTGTCCACCGTGTGATTGGGAAACGATTTAAAATGCATCTCAGTTTTCATATCCTGGTCCTCGGGTTCACCATTCCAGATGCTTTACTAACACTCTCCCCGCTTGGAGATTCACTGCCTTTAACCTCCTGTTTGGCACAGCTTGCCATTTCTGTGCAAGATGAACAGGAATAGGGAGAACCAATGAGAGACTAGCTGTAGGTGTCTGCACGGGCAAATGTAACGCTCATTGCCCACCAGGAAGAGGAATTAAACAAAGGCTCAGTGTGCCCTGCTGGAAACAGATTAGGGCCTGAAGCAATCCTGCGGTTTTGTGCCCAGCTCACAAGAAAGCGAGTTGAAGAAAGGAGCTCAGGGGCACTGTACTTCACAAACCTGCAGAGTTATAAATGACAGCTATCCTCCAAAAATATATTGAAGTAAGCCTGCGAAGGGGACTTGAAAGCGGGGCTGAATTTCAGGAAAACGATTGCAGGGGGTAGACTGTAATTGCCCTGAAAGCATAGGAAAAGAGGCAGAACGTCGACAATGATGCACTTGGCCAAAAAGGGCGTATGCGTTTTTTCCTGAATATATTCAGGAAAAAACGCATACGCCCTTTTTGGCCAACCAAGCAAGCCTGTAAAGGAAATCTGCACTACAATGAAATCTCACTGCCCCCCCGGGCAAAAGGGCCATCTGAAAAAAGTGTAAAATCCAGAAAGGTAGGACAGGATATGGAGAACAGGGAGCCTTGTTATGCTGATTGGCAGGATGTAAATTGCCAGCAGCCACCCTGTAGAAGTGTATGGTGTTTCCTGAAACACGTAAGAAACAAAGCAACACAGCCTATGGCACTTCCACTTATGGTCCTATAGCTTACGGAAATTAAAATCAAAAACAGACAGCCACCCCAATATTTGGGACGGCTGTGTTCACAAGAAGCTCGTCTACAGTATCAGGTAAATATCCCAGAAAGCAAAAAATGGATAAAGAAGTTGTGGCATGTACGTGCAATGCAATATCACTCAGCAATGAAATCTGTGTCATCAGGCCCGTAGCGGCATAGTAAGTGGATGCAGGTACGGTGATTCTACGTGAACTACGTCACACAGAAAAAGAAACATCATAAGATATCACTAATACACGGAATGTAAACTTGACTACACATGAACTGAATTACAAAACAGAACAGGGTCTCAAATTTAGAAAACCAACTAGTGCTTGCTTATGGGGAAAGGTGCGTTGGGGTGCTGCATAAAACCAGAGACTGAAATTAGCACAGATAACATTCCATAAGCCAAATATGTAATAGACAAGACCTACTCCTTGCTCAACGAAATGGACTCAACACCACATATTCAACGCCTAGGAATATACCTGACTAGGAAGAATCTTAAAACCCATGGATATATATGTCTCCGTAAGAGAATCAAGCGTGTGTACAGCGGCGGAAATGCAGCAGTGAAAATCCGATAAATCCCATTATCAAAATAAATTTCGAAAACAAAACACAAAGACAGTGAAATAGAGAGCAATTCTTAAATAATTCACTCAGGGCATGTGATGCAACCGGGATTGACCACATCTACACCCAGAGCTGGTTGAGACATAAGGCTGGACACTTCAGGCTGATAGCACTGGTGAGTTTCGGTGAGCAAATGCAGACCCTTTGAAGTCATACTGCATGGTACCCATTCCATGGGTCCCAACTCTCCAGGTTCAAGGCATTCTTCCTCCAGCTAAAACATGCATGGGAAACCCAGAGTATTGTCCACCGTGTGATTGGGCAACGATTTAAAATGCATCTCAGTTTTCGTATCCTGGTCCTCGGGTTCACCATTCCAGATGCTTTACTAACACTCTCCCCGCTTGGAGAGTCACTGCCTTTAACCTCCTGTTTGGCACAGCTTGCCATTTCTGTGCAAGATGAACAGGAATAGGGAGAACCAATGAGAGACTAGCTGTAGGTGTCTGCACGGGCAAATGTAACGCTCATTGCCCACCAGGAAGAGGAATTAAACAAAGGCTCAGTGTGCCCTGCTGGAAACAGATTAGGGCCTGAAGCAATCCTGCGGTTTTGTGCCCAGCTCACAAGAAAGCGAGTTGAAGAAAGGAGCTCAGGGGCACTGTACTTCACAAACCTGCAGAGTTATAAATGACAGCTATCCTCCAAAAATATATTGAAGTAAGCCTGCGAAGGGGACTTGAAAGCGGGGCTGAATTTCAGGAAAACGATTGCAGGGGGTAGACTGGAATTGCCCTGAAAGCATAGGAAAAGAGGCACAACGTCGACAATGATGCACTTGGCCAAAAAGGGCGTATGCGTTTTTTCCTGAATATATTCAGGAAAAAACGCATACGCCCTTTTTGGCCAACCAAGCAAGCCTGTAAAGGAAATCTGCACTACAATGAAATCTCACTGCCCTCCCGGGCAAAAGGGCCATCTGAAAAAAGTGTAAAATCCAGAAAGGTAGGACAGGATATGGAGAACAGGGAGCCTTGTTATGCTGATTGGCAGGATGTAAATTGCCAGCAGCCACCCTGGAGAAGTGTATGGTGTTTCCTGAAACACGTAAGAAACAAAGCAACACAGCCTATGGCACTTCCACTTATGGTCCTATAGCTTACGGAAATTAAAATCAAAAACAGACAGCCACCCCAATATTTGGGACGGCTGTGTTCACAAGAAGCTCGTCTACAGTATCAGGTAAATATCCCAGAAAGCAAAAAATGGATAAAGAAGTTGTGGCACGTACGTGCAATGCAATATCACTCAGCAATGAAATCTGTGTCATCAGGCCCGTAGCGGCATAGTAAGTGGATGCAGGTACGGTGATTCTACGTGAACTACGTCACACAGAAAAAGAAACATCATAAGATATCACTAATACACGGAATGTAAACTTGACTACACATGAACTGAATTACAAAACAGAACAGGGTCTCAAATTTAGAAAACCAACTAGTGCTTGCTTATGGGGAAAGGTGCCTTGGGGTGCTGCATAAAACCAGAGACGGAAATTAGCACAGATAACATTCCATAAGCCAAATATGTAATAGACAAGTCCTACTCCTTGCTCAACGAAATGGACTCAACACCACATATTCAACGCCTAGGAATATACCTGACTAGGAAGAATCTTAAAACCCATGGATATATATGTCTCCGTAAGAGAATCAAGCGTGTGTACAGCAGCGGAAATGCAGCAGTGAAAATCCGATAAATCCCATTATCAAAATAAATTTCGAAAACAAAACACAAAGACAGTGAAATAGAGAGCAATTCTTAAATAATTCACTCAGGTCATGTGATGCAACCGGGATTGACCACATCTACACCCAGAGCTGGTTGAGACATAAGGCTGGACACTTCAGGCTGATAGCACTGGTGAGTTTCGGTGAGCAAATGCAGACCCTTTGAAGTCATACTGCATGGTACCCATTCCATGGGTCCCAACTCTCCAGGTTCAAGGCATTCTTCCTCCAGCTAAAACATGCATGGGAAACCCAGAGTATCGTCCACCGTGTGATTGGGAAACGATTTCAAATGCATCTCAGTTTTCGTATCCTGGTCCTCGGGTTCACCATTCCAGATGCTTTACTAACACTCTCCCCGCTTGGAGAGTCAGTGCCTTTAACCTCCTGTTTGGCACAGCTTGCCATTTCTGTGCAAGATGAACAGGAATAGGGAGAACCAATGAGAGACTAGCTGTAGGTGTCTGCACGGGCAAATGTAACGCTCATTGCCCACCAGGAAGAGGAATTAAACAAAGGCTCAGTGTGCCCTGCTGGAAACAGATTAGGGCCTGAAGCAATCCTGCGGTTTTGTGCCCAGCTCACAAGAAAGCGAGTTGAAGAAAGGAGCTCAGGGGCACTGTACTTCACAAACCTGCAGAGTTATAAATGACAGCTATCCTCCAAAAATATATTGAAGTAAGCCTGCGAAGGGGACTTGAAAGCGGGGCAGAATTTCAGGAAAACGATTGCAGGGGGTAGACTGGAATTGCCCTGAAAGCATAGGAAAAGAGGCACAACGTCGACAATGATGCACTTGGCCAAAAAGTGCGTATGCGTTTTTTCCTGAATATATTCAGGAAAAAACGCATACGCCCTTTTTGGCCAACCAAGCAAGCCTGTAAGGAAAATCTGCACTACAATGAAATCTCACTGCCCCCCCCCCCCCCCGGGCAAAAGGGCCATCTGAAAAAAGTGTAAAATCCAGAAAGGTAGGACAGGATATGGAGAACAGGGAGCCTTATTATGCTGATTGGCAGGATGTAAATTGCCAGCAGCCACCCTGGAGAAGTGTATGGTGTTTCCTGAAACACGTAAGAAACAAAGCAACACAGCCTATGGCACTTCCACTTATGGTCCTATAGCTTACGGAAATTAAAATCAAAAACAGACAGCCACCCCAATATTTGGAACGGCTGTGTTCACAAGAAGCTCGTCTACAGTATCAGGTAAATATCCCAGAAAGCAAAAAATGGATAAAGAAGTTGTGGCACGTACGTACAATGCAATATCACTCAGCAATGAAATCTGTGTCATCAGGCCCGTAGCGGCATAGTGAGTTGATGCAGGTACGGTGATTCTACGTGAACTACGTCACACAGAAAAAGAAACATCATAAGATATCACTAATACACGGAATGTAAACTTGACTACACATGAACTGAATTACAAAAAAGAACAGGGTCTCAAATTTAGAAAACCAACTAGTGCTTGCTTATGGGGAAAGGTGCCTTGGCGGGCTGCATAAAACCAGAGACTGAAATTAGCACAGATAACTTACCATAAGCCAAATATGTAATAGACAAGACCTACTCCTTGCTCAACGAAATGGACCCAACACCACATATTCAACGCCTAGGAATATACCTGACTAGGAAGAATCTTAAAACCCATGCATATATATGTCTCCGTAAGAGAATCAAGCGTGTGTACAGTGGCCGAAACGCAGCAGTGAAAATCCGATAAATCCCATTATCAAAATAAATTTCGAAAACAAAACACAAAGACAGTGAAATAGAGAGCAATTCTTAACTAATTCACTCAGGGCATGTGATGCAACCGGGATTGACCACATCTACACCCAGAGCTGGTTGAGACATAAGGCTGGACACTTCAGGCTGATAGCATTGGTGAGTTTCGGTGAGCAAATGCAGACCCTTTGAAGTCATACTGCATGGTACCCATTCCATGGGTCCCAACTCTCCAGGTTCAAGGGATTCTTCCTCCAGCTAAAACATGCATGGGAAACCCAGAGTATCGTCCACCGTGTGATTGGGAAATGATTTAAAATGCATCTCAGTTTTCGTTTCCAGGTCCTCGGGTTCACCATTCCAGATGCTTTACTAACACTCTCCCCGCTTGGAGAGTCAGTGCCTTTAACCTCCTGTTTCGCAGAGCTTGCAATTTCTGTGCAAGATGAACAGGAATAGGGAGAACCAATGAGAGACTAGCTGTAGGTGTCTGCACGGGCAAATGTAACGCTCATTGCCCACCAGGAAGGGGAATTAAACAAAGGCTCAGTGTGCCCTGCTGGAAACAGATTAGGGCCTGAAGCAATCCTGCGGTTTTGTGCCCAGCTCACAAGAAAGCGAGTTGAAGAAAGGAGCTCAGGGGCACTGTACTTCACAAACCTGCAGAGTTATAAATGACAGCTATCCTCCAAAAATATATTGAAGTAAGTCTGCGAAGGGGACTTGAAAGCGGGGCTGAATTTCAGGAAAACGATTGCAGGGGGTAGACTGCAATTGCCCTGAAAGCATAGGAAAAGAGGCACAACGTCGACAATGATGCACTTGGCCAAAAAGGGCGTATGCGTTTTTTCCTGAATATATTCAGGAAAAAACGCATACGCCCTTTTTGGCCAACCAAGCAAGCCTGTAAAGGAAATCTGCACTACAATGAAATCTCACTGCCCCCCCCCCCCGGGGCAAAAGGGCCATCTGAAAAAAGTGTAAAATCCAGAAAGGTAGGACAGGATATGGAGAACAGGGAGCCTTGTTATGCTGATTGGCAGGATGTAAATTGCCAGCAGCCACCCTGGAGAAGTGTATGGTGTTTCCTGAAACACGTAAGAAACAAAGCAACACAGCCTATGGCACTTCCACTTATGGTCCTATAGCTTACGGAAATTAAAATCAAAAACAGACAGCCACCCCAATATTTGGAACGGCTGTGTTCACAAGAAGCTCGTCTACAGTATCAGGTAAATATCCCAGAAAGCAAAAAATGGATAAAGAAGTTGTGGCACGTACGTACAATGCAATATCACTCAGCAATGAAATCTGTGTCATCAGGCCCGTAGCGGCATAGTGAGTGGATGCAGGTACGGTGATTCTACGTGAACTACGTCACACAGAAAAAGAAACATCATAAGATATCACTAATACACGGAATGTAAACTTGACTACACATGAACGGAATTACAAAAAAGAACAGGGTCTCAAATTTAGAAAACCAACTAGTGCTTGCTTATGGGGAAAGGTGCCTTGGGGGGCTGCATAAAACCAGAGACTGAAATTAGCACAGATAACTTTCAATAAGCCAAATATGTAATAGACAAGACCTACTCCTTGCTCAACGAAATGGACCCAACACCACATATTCAACGCCTAGGAATATACCTGACTAGGAAGAATCTTAAAACCCATGGATATATATGTCTCCATAAGAGAATCAAGCGTGTGTACAGCGGCCGAAACGCAGCAGTGAAAATCCGATAAATCCCATTATCAAAATAAATTTCGAAAACAAAACACAAAGACAGTGAAATAGAGAGCAATTCTTAACTAATTCACTCAGGGCATGTGATGCAACCGGGATTGACCACATCTACACCCAGAGCTGGTTGAGACATAAGGCTGGACACTTCAGGCTGATAGCATTGGTGAGTTTCGGTGAGCAAATGCAGACCCTTTGAAGTCATACTGCATGGTACCCATTCCATGGGTCCCAACTCTCCAGGTTCAAGGGATTCTTCCTCCAGCTAAAACATGCATGGGAAACCCAGAGTATCGTCCACCGTGTGATTGGGAAATGATTTAAAATGCATCTCAGTTTTCGTTTCCTGGTCCTCGGGTTCACCATTCCAGATGGTTTACTAACACTCTCCCCGCTTGGAGAGTCAGTGCCTTTAACCTCCTGTTTCGCACAGCTTGCAATTTCTGTGCAAGATGAACAGGAATAGGGAGAACCAATGAGAGACTAGCTGTAGGTGTCTGCACGGGCAAATGTAACGCTCATTGCCCACCAGGAAGATTAATTAAACAAAGGCTCAGTGTGCCCTGCTGGAAACAGATTAGGGCCTGAAGCAATCCTGCGGTTTTGTGCCCAGCTCACAAGAAAGCGAGTTGAAGAAAGGAGCTCAGGGGCACTGTACTTCACAAACCTGCAGAGTTATAAATGACAGCTATCCTCCAAAAATATATTGAAGTAAGTCTGCGAAGGGGACTTGAAAGCGGGGCTGAATTTCAGGAAAACGATTGCAGGGGGTAGACTGGAATTGCCCTGAATATATTCAGGAAAAAACGCATACGCCCTTTTTGGCCAACCAAGCAAGCCTGTAAAGGAAATCTGCACTACAATGAAATCTCACTGCCCCCCCGGGCAAAAGGGCCATCTGAAAAAAGTGTAAAATCCAGAAAGGTAGGACAGGATATGGAGAACAGGGAGCCTTGTTATGCTGATTGGCAGGATGTAAATTGCCAGCAGCCACCCTGGAGAAGTGTATGGTGTTTCCTGAAACAGGTAAGAAACAAAGCAACACAGCCTATGGCACTTCCACTTATGGTCCTATAGCTTACGGAAATTAAAATCAAAAACAGACAGCCACCCCAATATTTGGGACGGCTGTGTTCACAAGAAGCTCGTCTACAGTATCAGGTAAATATCCCAGAAAGCAAAATATGGATAAAGAAGTTGTGGCACGTACGTACAATGCAATATCACTCAGCAATGAAATCTGTGTCATCAGGCCCGTAGCCGCATAGTGAGTGGATGCAGGTACGGTGATTCTACGTGAACTACGTCACACAGAAAAAGAAACATCATAAGATATCACTAATACACGGAATGTAAACTTGACTACACATGAACTGAATTACAAAACAGAACAGGGTCTCAAATTTAGAAAACCAACTAGTGCTTGCTTATGGGGAAAGGTGCCTTGGGGTGCTGCATAAAACCAGAGACGGAAATTAGCACAGATAACTTTCCATAAGCCAAATATGTAATAGACAAGACCTACTCCTTGCTCAACGAAATGGACCCAACACCACATATTCAACGCCTAGGAATATACCTGACTAGGAAGAATCTTAAAACCCATGGATATATATGTCTCCGTAAGAGAATCAAGCGTGTGTACAGCGGCGGAAATGCAGCAGTGAAAATCCGATAAATCCCATTATCAAAATAAATTTCGAAAACAAAACACAAAGACAGTGAAATAGAGAGCAATTCTTAAATAATTCACTCAGGGCATGTGATGCAACCGGGATTGACCACATCTACACCCAGAGCTGGTTGACACATAAGGCTGGACACTTCAGGCTGATAGCACTGGTGAGTTTCGGTGAGCAAATGCAGACCCTTTGAAGTCATACTGCATGGTACCCATTCCATGGATCCCAACTCTCCAGGTTCAAGGCATTCTTCCTCCAGCTAAAACATGCATGGGAAACCCAGAGTATCGTCCACCGTGTGATTGGGAAATGATTTAAAATGCATCTCAGTTTTCGTATCCTGGTCCTCGGGTTCACCATTCCAGATGCTTTACTAACACTCTCCCCGCTTGGAGAGTCAGTGCCTTTAACCTCCTGTTTGGCACAGCCTGCCATTTCTGTGCAAGATGAACAGGAATAGGGAGAACCAATGAGAGACTAGCTGTAGGTGTCTGCACGGGCAAATGTAACGCTCATTGCCCACCAGGAAGAGGAATTAAACAAAGGCTCAGTGTGCCCTGCTGGAAACAGATTAGGGCCTGAAGCAATCCTGCGGTTTTGTGCCCAGCTCACAAGAAAGCGAGTTGAAGAAAGGAGCTCAGGGGCACTGTACTTCACAAACCTGCAGAGTTATAAATGACAGCTATCCTCCAAAAATATATTGAAGTAAGCCTGCGAAGGGGACTTGAAAGCGGGGCTGAATTTCAGGAAAACGATTGCAGGGGGTAGACTGGAATTGCCCTGAAAGCATAGGAAAAGAGGCACAACGTCGGCAATGATGCACTTGGCCAAAAAGGGCGTATGCGTTTTTTCCTGAATATATTCAGGAAAAAACGCATACGCCCTTTTTGGCCAACCAAGCAAGCCTGTAAAGGAAATCTGCACTACAATGAAATCTCACTGCCCCCCCGGGCAAAAGGGCCATCTGAAAAAAGTGTAAAATCCAGAAATGTAGGACAGGATATGGAGAACAGGGAGCCTTGTTATGCTGATTGGCAGGATGTAAATTGCCAGCAGCCACCCTGGAGAAGTGTATGGTGTTTCCTGAAACACGTAAGAAACAAAGCAACACAGCCTATGGCACTTCCACTTATGGTCCTATAGCTTACGGAAATTAAAATCAAAAACAGACAGCCACCCCAATATTTGGGACGGCTGTGTTCACCCGAAGCTCGTCTACAGTATCAGGTAAATATCCCAGAAAGCAAAAAATGGATAAAGAAGTTGTGGCACGTACGTACAATGCAATATCACTCAGCAATGAAATCTGTGTCATCAGGCCCGTAGCGGCATAGTGAGTGGATGCAGGTACGGTGATTCTACGTGAACTACGTCACACAGAAAAAGAAACATCATAAGATATCACTAATACACGGAATGTAAACTTGACTACACATGAACTGAATTACAAAAAAGAACAGGGTCTCAAATTTAGAAAACCAACTAGTGCTTGCTTATGGGGAAAGGTGCCTTGGGGTGCTGCATAAAACCAGAGACTGAAATTAGCACAGATAACTTTCCATAAGCCAAATATGTAATAGACAAGACCTACTCCTTGCTCAACGAAATGGACCCAACACCACATATTCAACGCCTAGGAATATACCTGACTAGGAAGAATCTTAAAACCCATGGATATATATGTCTCCGTAAGAGAATCAAGCGTGTGTACAGCAGCGGAAATGCAGCAGTGAAAATCCGATAAATCCCATTATCAAAATAAATTTCGAAAACAAAACACAAAGACAGTGAAATAGAGAGCAATTCTTAAATAATTCACTCAGGTCATGTGATGCAACCCGGATTGACCACATCTACACCCAGAGCTGGTTGAGACATAAGGCTGGACACTTCAGGCTGATAGCACTGGTGAGTTTCGGTGAGCAAATGCAGACCCTTTGAAGTCATACTGCATGGTACCCATTCCATGGGTCCCAACTCTCCAGGTTCAAGGCATTCTTCCTCCAGCTAAATCATGCACGGGAAACCCAGAGTATCGTCCACCGTGTGATTGGGAAACGATTGAAAATGCATCTCAGTTTTCGTATCCTGGTCCTCGGGTTCACCATTCCAGATGCTTTACTAACACTCTCCCCGCTTGGAGAGTCAGTGCCTTTAACCTCCTGTTTGGCACAGCTTGCCATTTCTGTGCAAGATGAACAGGAATAGGGAGAACCAATGAGAGACTATCTGTAGGTGTCTTCACGGGCAAATGTAACGCTCATTGCCCACCAGGAAGAGGAATTAAACAAAGGCTCAGTGTGCCCTGCTGGAAACAGATTAGGGCCTGAAGCAATCCTGCGGTTTTGTGCCCAGCTCACAAGAAAGCGAGTTGAAGAAAGGAGTTCAGGGGCACTGTACTTCACAAACCTGCAGAGTTATAAATGACAGCTATCCTCCAAAAATATATTGAAGTAAGCCTGCGAAGGGGACTTGAAAGCGGGGCTGAATTTCAGGAAAATGATTGCAGGGGGTAGACTGGAATTGCCCTGAAAGCATAGGAAAAGAGGCACAACGTCGACAATGATGCACTTGGCCAAAAAGGGCGTATGCGTTTTTTCCTGAATATATTCAGGAAAAAACGCATACGCCCTTTTTGGCCAACCAAGCAAGCCTGTAAAGGAAATCTGCACTACAATGAAATCTCACTGCCCCCGCCCCCCGGGCAAAAGGGCCATCTGAAAAAAGTGTAAAATCCAGAAAGGTAGGACAGGATATGGAGAACAGGGAGCCTTGTTATGCTGATTGGCAGGATGTAAATTGCCAGCAGCCACCCTGGAGAAGTGTATGGTGTTTCCTGAAACAGGTAAGAAACAAAGCAACACAGCCTATGGCACTTCCACTTATGGTCCTATAGCTTACGGAAATTAAAATCAAAAACAGACAGCCACCCCAATATTTGGGACGGCTGTGTTCACAAGAAGCTCGTCTACAGTATCAGGTAAATATCCCAGAAAGCAAAAAATGGATAAAGAAGTTGTGGCACGTACGTGCAATGCAATATCATTCAGCAATGAAATCTGTGTCATCAGGCCCGTAGCGGCATAGTAAGTGGATGCAGGTACGGTGATTCTACGTGAACTACGTCACACAGAAAAAGAAACATCATAAGATATCACTAATACACGGAATGTAAACTTGACTACACATGAACTGAATTACAAAACAGAACAGGGTCTCAAATTTAGAAAACCAACTAGTGCTTGCTTATGGGGAAAGGTGCGTTGGGGTGCTGCATAAAACCAGAGACTAAAATTAGCACAGATAACATTCCATAAGCCAAATATGTAATAGACAAGACCTACTCCTTGCTCAACGAAATGGACTCAACACCACATATTCAACGCCTAGGAATATACCTGACTAGGAAGAATCTTAAAACCCATGGATATATATGTCTCCGTAAGAGAATCAAGCGTGTGTACAGCGGCGGAAATGCAGCAGTGAAAATCCGATAAATCCCATTATCAAAATAAATTTCGAAAACAAAACACAAAGACAGTGAAATAGAGAGCAATTCTTAAATAATTCACTCAGGTCATGTGATGCAACCGGGATTGACCACATCTACACCCAGAGCTGGTTGAGACATAAGGCTGGACACTTCAGGCTGATAGCATTGGTGAGTTTCGGTGAGCAAATGCAGACCCTTTGAAGTCATACTGCATGGTACCCATTCCATGGGTCCCAACTCTCCAGGTTCAAGGCATTCTTCCTCCAGCTAAAACATGCATGGGAAACCCAGGGTATTGTCCACCGTGTGATTGGGAAACGATTTAAAATGCATCTCAGTTTTCGTATCCTGGTCCTCGGGTTCACCATTCCAGATGCTTTACTAACACTCTCCCCGCTTGGAGAGTCACTGCCTTTAACCTCCTGTTTGGCACAGCTTGCCATTTCTGTGCAAGATGAACAGGAATAGGGAGAACCAATGAGAGACTAGCTGTAGGTGTCTGCACGGGCAAATGTAACGCTCATTGCCCACCAGGAAGAGGAATTAAACAAAGGCTCAGTGTGCCCTGCTGGAAACAGATTAGGGCCTGAAGCAATCCTGCGGTTTTGTGCCCAGCTCACAAGAAAGCGAGTTGAAGAAAGGAGCTCAGGGGCACTGTACTTCACAAACCTGCAGAGTTATAAATGACAGCTATCCTCCAAAAATATATTGAAGTAAGCCTGCGAAGGGGACTTGAAAGCGGGGCTGAATTTCAGGAAAACGATTGCAGGGGGGAGACTGGAATTGCCCTGAAAGCATAGGAAAAGAGGCACAACGTCGACAATGATGCACTTGGCCAAAAAGGGCGTATGCGTTTTTTCCTGAATATATTCAGGAAAAAACGCATACGCCCTTTTTGGCCAACCAAGCAAGCCTGTAAAGGAAATCTGCACTACAGTGAAATCTCACTGCCCTCCCGGGCAAAAGGGCCATGTGAAAAAAGTGTAAAATCCAGAAAGGTAGGACAGGATATGGAGAACAGGGAGCCTTGTTATGCTGATTGGCAGGATGTAAATTGCCAGCAGCCACCCTGGAGAAGTGTATGGTGTTTCCTGAAACACGTAAGAAACAAAGCAACACAGCCTATGGCACTTCCACTTATGGTCCTATAGCTTACGGAAATTAAAATCAAAAACAGACAGCCACCCCAATATTTGGGACGGCTGTGTTCACAAGAAGCTCGTCTACAGTATCAGGTAAATATCCCAGAAAGCAAAAAATGGATAAAGAAGTTGTGGCACGTACGTGCAATGCAATATCACTCAGCAATGAAATCTGTGTCATCAGGCCCGTAGCGGCATAGTGAGTGGATGCAGGTACGGTGATTCTACGTGAACTACGTCACACAGAAAAAGAAACATCATAAGATATCACTAATACACGGAATGTAAACTTGACTACACATGAACTGAATTACAAAACAGAACAGGGTCTCAAATTTAGAAAACCAACTAGTGCTTGCTTATGGGGAAAGGTGCCTTGGGGTGCTGCATAAAACCAGAGACGGAAATTAGCACAGATAACATTCCATAAGCCAAATATGTAATAGACAAGACCTACTCCTTGCTCAACGAAATGGACCCAACACCACATATTCAACGCCTAGGAATATACCTGACTAGGAAGAATCTTAAAACCCATGGATATATATGTCTCCGTAAGAGAATCAAGCGTGTGTACAGCGGCGGAAATGCAGCAGTGAAAATCCGATAAATCCCATTATCAAAATAAATTTCGAAAACAAAACACAAAGACAGTGAAATAGAGAGCAATTCTTAAATAATTCACTCAGGGCATGTGATGCAACCGGGATTGACCACATCTACACCCAGAGCTGGTTGACACATAAGGCTGGACACTTCAGGCTGATAGCACTGGTGAGTTTCGGTGAGCAAATGCAGACCCTTTGAAGTCATACTGCATGGTACCCATTCCATGGATCCCAACTCTCCAGGTTCAAGGCATTCTTCCTCCAGCTAAAACATGCATGGGAAACCCAGAGTATCGTCCACCGTGTGATTGGGAAATGATTTAAAATGCATCTCAGTTTTCGTATCCTGGTCCTCGGGTTCACCATTCCAGATGCTTTACTAACACTCTCCCCGCTTGGAGAGTCAGTGCCTTTAACCTCCTGTTTGGCACAGCCTGCCATTTCTGTGCAAGATGAACAGGAATAGGGAGAACCAATGAGAGACTAGCTGTAGGTGTCTGCACGGGCAAATGTAACGCTCATTGCCCACCAGGAAGAGGAATTAAACAAAGGCTCAGTGTGCCCTGCTGGAAACAGATTAGGGCCTGAAGCAATCCTGCGGTTTTGTGCCCAGCTCACAAGAAAGCGAGTTGAAGAAAGGAGCTCAGGGGCACTGTACTTCACAAACCTGCAGAGTTATAAATGACAGCTATCCTCCAAAAATATATTGAAGTAAGCCTGCGAAGGGGACTTGAAAGCGGGGCTGAATTTCAGGAAAACGATTGCAGGGGGTAGACTGGAATTGCCCTGAAAGCATAGGAAAAGAGGCACAACGTCGACAATGATGCACTTGGCCAAAAAGGGCGTATGCGTTTTTTCCTGAATATATTCAGGAAAAAACGCATACGCCCTTTTTGGCCAACCAAGCAAGCCTGTAAAGGAAATCTGCACTACAGTGAAATCTCACTGCCCTCCCGGGCAAAAGGGCCATGTGAAAAAAGTGTAAAATCCAGAAAGGTAGGACAGGATATGGAGAACAGGGAGCCTTGTTATGCTGATTGGCAGGATGTAAATTGCCAGCAGCCACCCTGGAGAAGTGTATGGTGTTTCCTGAAACACGTAAGAAACAAAGCAACACAGCCTATGGCACTTCCACTTATGGTCCTATAGCTTACGGAAATTAAAATCAAAAACAGACAGCCACCCCAATATTTGGGACGGCTGTGTTCACAAGAAGCTCGTCTACAGTATCAGGTAAATATCCCAGAAAGCAAAAAATGGATAAAGAAGTTGTGGCACGTACGTGCAATGCAATATCACTCAGCAATGAAATCTGTGTCATCAGGCCCGTAGCGGCATAGTGAGTGGATGCAGGTACGGTGATTCTACGTGAACTACGTCACACAGAAAAAGAAACATCATAAGATATCACTAATACACGGAATGTAAACTTGACTACACATGAACTGAATTACAAAACAGAACAGGGTCTCAAATTTAGAAAACCAACTAGTGCTTGCTTATGGGGAAAGGTGCCTTGGGGTGCTGCATAAAACCAGAGACGGAAATTAGCACAGATAACATTCCATAAGCCAAATATGTAATAGACAAGACCTACTCCTTGCTCAACGAAATGGACCCAACACCACATATTCAACGCCTAGGAATATACCTGACTAGGAAGAATCTTAAAACCCATGGATATATATGTCTCCGTAAGAGAATCAAGCGTGTGTACAGCGGCGGAAATGCAGCAGTGAAAATCCGATAAATCCCATTATCAAAATAAATTTCGAAAACAAAACACAAAGACAGTGAAATAGAGAGCAATTCTTAAATAATTCACTCAGGGCATGTGATGCAACCGGGATTGACCACATCTACACCCAGAGCTGGTTGACACATAAGGCTGGACACTTCAGGCTGATAGCACTGGTGAGTTTCGGTGAGCAAATGCAGACCCTTTGAAGTCATACTGCATGGTACCCATTCCATGGATCCCAACTCTCCAGGTTCAAGGCATTCTTCCTCCAGCTAAAACATGCATGGGAAACCCAGAGTATCGTCCACCGTGTGATTGGGAAATGATTTAAAATGCATCTCAGTTTTCGTATCCTGGTCCTCGGGTTCACCATTCCAGATGCTTTACTAACACTCTCCCCGCTTGGAGAGTCAGTGCCTTTAACCTCCTGTTTGGCACAGCCTGCCATTTCTGTGCAAGATGAACAGGAATAGGGAGAACCAATGAGAGACTAGCTGTAGGTGTCTGCACGGGCAAATGTAACGCTCATTGCCCACCAGGAAGAGGAATTAAACAAAGGCTCAGTGTGCCCTGCTGGAAACAGATTAGGGCCTGAAGCAATCCTGCGGTTTTGTGCCCAGCTCACAAGAAAGCGAGTTGAAGAAAGGAGCTCAGGGGCACTGTACTTCACAAACCTGCAGAGTTATAAATGACAGCTATCCTCCAAAAATATATTGAAGTAAGCCTGCGAAGGGGACTTGAAAGCGGGGCTGAATTTCAGGAAAACGATTGCAGGGGGTAGACTGGAATTGCCCTGAAAGCATAGGAAAAGAGGCACAACGTCGGCAATGATGCACTTGGCCAAAAAGGGCGTATGCGTTTTTTCCTGAATATATTCAGGAAAAAACGCATACGCCCTTTTTGGCCAACCAAGCAAGCCTGTAAAGGAAATCTGCACTACAATGAAATCTCACTGCCCCCCCGGGCAAAAGGGCCATCTGAAAAAAGTGTAAAATCCAGAAATGTAGGACAGGATATGGAGAACAGGGAGCCTTGTTATGCTGATTGGCAGGATGTAAATTGCCAGCAGCCACCCTGGAGAAGTGTATGGTGTTTCCTGAAACACGTAAGAAACAAAGCAACACAGCCTATGGCACTTCCACTTATGGTCCTATAGCTTACGGAAATTAAAATCAAAAACAGACAGCCACCCCAATATTTGGGACGGCTGTGTTCACCCGAAGCTCGTCTACAGTATCAGGTAAATATCCCAGAAAGCAAAAAATGGATAAAGAAGTTGTGGCACGTACGTACAATGCAATATCACTCAGCAATGAAATCTGTGTCATCAGGCCCGTAGCGGCATAGTGAGTGGATGCAGGTACGGTGATTCTACGTGAACTACGTCACACAGAAAAAGAAACATCATAAGATATCACTAATACACGGAATGTAAACTTGACTACACATGAACTGAATTACAAAAAAGAACAGGGTCTCAAATTTAGAAAACCAACTAGTGCTTGCTTATGGGGAAAGGTGCCTTGGGGTGCTGCATAAAACCAGAGACTGAAATTAGCACAGATAACTTTCCATAAGCCAAATATGTAATAGACAAGACCTACTCCTTGCTCAACGAAATGGACCCAACACCACATATTCAACGCCTAGGAATATACCTGACTAGGAAGAATCTTAAAACCCATGGATATATATGTCTCCGTAAGAGAATCAAGCGTGTGTACAGCAGCGGAAATGCAGCAGTGAAAATCCGATAAATCCCATTATCAAAATAAATTTCGAAAACAAAACACAAAGACAGTGAAATAGAGAGCAATTCTTAAATAATTCACTCAGGTCATGTGATGCAACCCGGATTGACCACATCTACACCCAGAGCTGGTTGAGACATAAGGCTGGACACTTCAGGCTGATAGCACTGGTGAGTTTCGGTGAGCAAATGCAGACCCTTTGAAGTCATACTGCATGGTACCCATTCCATGGGTCCCAACTCTCCAGGTTCAAGGCATTCTTCCTCCAGCTAAATCATGCACGGGAAACCCAGAGTATCGTCCACCGTGTGATTGGGAAACGATTGAAAATGCATCTCAGTTTTCGTATCCTGGTCCTCGGGTTCACCATTCCAGATGCTTTACTAACACTCTCCCCGCTTGGAGAGTCAGTGCCTTTAACCTCCTGTTTGGCACAGCTTGCCATTTCTGTGCAAGATGAACAGGAATAGGGAGAACCAATGAGAGACTAGCTGTAGGTGTCTGCACGGGCAAATGTAACGCTCATTGCCCACCAGGAAGAGGAATTAAACAAAGGCTCAGTGTGCCCTGCTGGAAACAGATTAGGGCCTGAAGCAATCCTGCGGTTTTGTGCCCAGCTCACAAGAAAGCGAGTTGAAGAAAGGAGTTCAGGGGCACTGTACTTCACAAACCTGCAGAGTTATAAATGACAGCTATCCTCCAAAAATATATTGAAGTAAGCCTGCGAAGGGGACTTGAAAGCGGGGCTGAATTTCAGGAAAATGATTGCAGGGGGTAGACTGGAATTGCCCTGAAAGCATAGGAAAAGAGGCACAACGTCGACAATGATGCACTTGGCCAAAAAGGGCGTATGCGTTTTTTCCTGAATATATTCAGGAAAAAACGCATACGCCCTTTTTGGCCAACCAAGCAAGCCTGTAAAGGAAATCTGCACTACAATGAAATCTCACTGCCCCCGCCCCCCGGGCAAAAGGGCCATCTGAAAAAAGTGTAAAATCCAGAAAGGTAGGACAGGATATGGAGAACAGGGAGCCTTGTTATGCTGATTGGCAGGATGTAAATTGCCAGCAGCCACCCTGGAGAAGTGTATGGTGTTTCCTGAAACAGGTAAGAAACAAAGCAACACAGCCTATGGCACTTCCACTTATGGTCCTATAGCTTACGGAAATTAAAATCAAAAACAGACAGCCACCCCAATATTTGGGACGGCTGTGTTCACAAGAAGCTCGTCTACAGTATCAGGTAAATATCCCAGAAAGCAAAAAATGGATAAAGAAGTTGTGGCACGTACGTGCAATGCAATATCATTCAGCAATGAAATCTGTGTCATCAGGCCCGTAGCGGCATAGTAAGTGGATGCAGGTACGGTGATTCTACGTGAACTACGTCACACAGAAAAAGAAACATCATAAGATATCACTAATACACGGAATGTAAACTTGACTACACATGAACTGAATTACAAAACAGAACAGGGTCTCAAATTTAGAAAACCAACTAGTGCTTGCTTATGGGGAAAGGTGCGTTGGGGTGCTGCATAAAACCAGAGACTAAAATTAGCACAGATAACATTCCATAAGCCAAATATGTAATAGACAAGACCTACTCCTTGCTCAACGAAATGGACTCAACACCACATATTCAACGCCTAGGAATATACCTGACTAGGAAGAATCTTAAAACCCATGGATATATATGTCTCCGTAAGAGAATCAAGCGTGTGTACAGCGGCGGAAATGCAGCAGTGAAAATCCGATAAATCCCATTATCAAAATAAATTTCGAAAACAAAACACAAAGACAGTGAAATAGAGAGCAATTCTTAAATAATTCACTCAGGTCATGTGATGCAACCGGGATTGACCACATCTACACCCAGAGCTGGTTGAGACATAAGGCTGGACACTTCAGGCTGATAGCATTGGTGAGTTTCGGTGAGCAAATGCAGACCCTTTGAAGTCATACTGCATGGTACCCATTCCATGGGTCCCAACTCTCCAGGTTCAAGGCATTCTTCCTCCAGCTAAAACATGCATGGGAAACCCAGGGTATTGTCCACCGTGTGATTGGGAAACGATTTAAAATGCATCTCAGTTTTCGTATCCTGGTCCTCGGGTTCACCATTCCAGATGCTTTACTAACACTCTCCCCGCTTGGAGAGTCACTGCCTTTAACCTCCTGTTTGGCACAGCTTGCCATTTCTGTGCAAGATGAACAGGAATAGGGAGAACCAATGAGAGACTAGCTGTAGGTGTCTGCACGGGCAAATGTAACGCTCATTGCCCACCAGGAAGAGGAATTAAACAAAGGCTCAGTGTGCCCTGCTGGAAACAGATTAGGGCCTGAAGCAATCCTGCGGTTTTGTGCCCAGCTCACAAGAAAGCGAGTTGAAGAAAGGAGCTCAGGGGCACTGTACTTCACAAACCTGCAGAGTTATAAATGACAGCTATCCTCCAAAAATATATTGAAGTAAGCCTGCGAAGGGGACTTGAAAGCGGGGCTGAATTTCAGGAAAACGATTGCAGGGGGTAGACTGGAATTGCCCTGAAAGCATAGGAAAAGAGGCACAACGTCGACAATGATGCACTTGGCCAAAAAGGGCGTATGCGTTTTTTCCTGAATATATTCAGGAAAAAACGCATACGCCCTTTTTGGCCAACCAAGCAAGCCTGTAAAGGAAATCTGCACTACAGTGAAATCTCACTGCCCTCCCGGGCAAAAGGGCCATGTGAAAAAAGTGTAAAATCCAGAAAGGTAGGACAGGATATGGAGAACAGGGAGCCTTGTTATGCTGATTGGCAGGATGTAAATTGCCAGCAGCCACCCTGGAGAAGTGTATGGTGTTTCCTGAAACACGTAAGAAACAAAGCAACACAGCCTATGGCACTTCCACTTATGGTCCTATAGCTTACGGAAATTAAAATCAAAAACAGACAGCCACCCCAATATTTGGGACGGCTGTGTTCACAAGAAGCTCGTCTACAGTATCAGGTAAATATCCCAGAAAGCAAAAAATGGATAAAGAAGTTGTGGCACGTACGTGCAATGCAATATCACTCAGCAATGAAATCTGTGTCATCAGGCCCGTAGCGGCATAGTAAGTGGATGCAGGTACGGTGATTCTACGTGAACTACGTCACACAGAAAAAGAAACATCATAAGATATCACTAATACACGGAATGTAAACTTGACTACACATGAACTGAATTACAAAACAGAACAGGGTCTCAAATTTAGAAAACCAACTAGTGCTTGCTTATGGGGAAAGGTGCCTTGGGGTGCTGCATAAAACCAGAGACGGAAATTAGCACAGATAACATTCCATAAGCCAAATATGTAATAGACAAGACCTACTCCTTGCTCAACGAAATGGACTCAACACCACATATTCAACGCCTAGGAATATACCTGACTAGGAAGAATCTTAAAACCCATGGATATATATGTCTCCGTAAGAGAATCAAGCGTGTGTACAGCAGCGGAAATGCAGCAGTGAAAATCCGATAAATCCCATTATCAAAATAAATTTCGAAAACAAAACACAAAGACAGTGAAATAGAGAGCAATTCTTAAATAATTCACTCAGGTCATGTGATGCAACCGGGATTGACCACATCTACACCCAGAGCTGGTTGAGACATAAGGCTGGACACTTCAGGCTGATAGCACTGGTGAGTTTCGGTGAGCAAATGCAGACCCTTTGAAGTCATACTGCATGGTACCCATTCCATGGGTCCCAACTCTCCAGGTTCAAGGCATTCTTCCTCCAGCTAAAACATGCATGGGAAACCCAGAGTATCGTCCACCGTGTGATTGGGAAACGATTTAAAATGCATCTCAGTTTTCGTATCCTGGTCCTCGGGTTCACCATTCCAGATGCTTTACTAACACTCTCCCCGCTTGGAGAGTCAGTGCCTTTAACCTCCTGTTTGGCACAGCTTGCCATTTCTGTGCAAGATGAACAGGAATAGGGAGAACCAATGAGAGACTAGCTGTAGGTGTCTGCACGGGCAAATGTAACGCTCATTGCCCACCAGGAAGAGGAATTAAACAAAGGCTCAGTGTGCCCTGCTGGAAACAGATTAGGGCCTGAAGCAATCCTGCGGTTTTGTGCCCAGCTCACAAGAAAGCGAGTTGAAGAAAGGAGCTCAGGGGCACTGTACTTCACAAACCTGCAGAGTTATAAATGACAGCTATCCTCCAAAAATATATTGAAGTAAGCCTGCGAAGGGGACTTGAAAGCGGGGCAGAATTTCAGGAAAACGATTGCAGGGGGTAGACTGGAATTGCCCTGAAAGCATAGGAAAAGAGGCACAACGTCGACAATGATGCACTTGGCCAAAAAGGGCGTATGCGTTTTTTCCTGAATATATTCAGGAAAAAACACATACGCCCTTTTTGGCCAACCAAGCAAGCCTGTAAAGGAAATCTGCACTACAATGAAGTCTCACTGCCCCCCGGGCAAAAGGGCCATCTGAAAAAAGTGTAAAATCCAGAAAGGTAGGACAGGATATGGAGAACAGGGAGCCTTGTTATGCTGATTGGCAGGATGTAAATTGCCAGCAGCCACCCTGGAGAAGTGTATGGTGTTTCCTGAAACACGTAAGAAACAAAGCAACACAGCCTATGGCACTTCCACTTATGGTCCTATAGCTTACGGAAATTAAAATCAAAAACAGACAGCCACCCCAATATTTGGGACGGCTGTGTTCACCAGAAGCTCGTCTACAGTATCAGGTAAATATCCCAGAAAGCAAAAAATGGATAAAGAAGTTGTGGCACGTACGTACAATGCAATATCACTCAGCAATGAAATCTGTGTCATCAGGCCCGTAGCGGCATACTGAGTGGATGCAGGTACGGTGATTCTACGTGAACTACGTCACACAGAAAAAGAAACATCATAAGATATCACTAATACACGGAATGTAAACTTCACTACACATGAACTGAATTACAAAACAGAACAGGGTCTCAAATTTAGAAAACCAACTAGTGCTTGCTTATGGGGAAAGGTGCGTTCGGGTGCTGCATAAAACCAGAGACTGAAATTAGCACAGATAACATTCCATAAGCCAAATATGTAATAGACAAGACCTACTCCTTGCTCAACGAAATGGACTCAACACCACATATTCAACGCCTAGGAATATACCTGACTAGGAAGAATCTTAAAACCCATGGATATATATGTCTCCGTAAGAGAATCAAGCGTGTGTACAGCGGCCGAAACGCAGCAGTGAAAATCCGATAAATCCCATTATCAAAATAAATTTCGAAAACAAAACACAAAGACAGTGAAATAGAGAGCAATTCTTAAATAATTCACTCAGGGCATGTGATGCAACCGGGATTGACCACATCTACACCCAGAGCTGGTTGAGACATAAGGCTGGACACTTCAGCCTGATAGCATTGGTGAGTTTCGGTGAGCAAATGCAGACCCTTTGAAGTCATACTGCGTGGTACCCATTCCATGGGTCCCAACTCTCCAGGTTCAAGGGATTCTTCCTCCAGCTAAAACATGCATGGGAAACCCAGAGTATCGTCCACCGTGTGATTGGGAAACGATTTAAAATGCATCTCAGTTTTCGTATCCTGGTCCTCGGGTTCACCATTCCAGATGCTTTACTAACACTCTCCCCGCTTGGAGAGTCACGGCCTTTAACCTCCTGTTTGGCACAGCTTGCAATTTCTGTGCAAGATGAACAGGAATAGGGAGAACCAATGAGAGACTATCTGTAGGTGTCTGCACGGGCAAATGTAACGCTCATTGCCCACCAGGAAGAGGAATTAAACAGAGGCTCAGCGTGCCCTGCTGAAAACAGATTAGGGCCGGAAGCAATCCTGCGGTTTTGTGCCCAGCTCACAAGAAAGCGAGTTGAAGAAAGGAGCTCAAGGGCACTGTAATTCACAAACCTGCAGAGTTATAAATGACAGCTATCCTCCAAAAATATATTGAAGTAAGCCTGCGAAGGGGACTTGAAAGCGGGGCAGAATTTCAGGAAAACGATTGCAGGGGTAGACTGGAATTGCCCTGAAAGCATAGGAAAAGAGGCAGAACGTCGACAATGATGCACTTGGCCAAAAAGGGCGTATGCGCTTTTCCTGAATATATTCAGGAAAAAATGCATACGCCCTTTTTGGACAACCAAGCAAGCCTGTAAAGGAAATCTGCACCACAACGAAGTCTCACTGCCCCCCGGGCAAAAGGGCCATCTGAAAAAAGTGTAAAATCCAGAAAGGTAGGACAGGATATGGAGAACAGGGAGCCTTGTTATGCTGATTGGCAGGATGTAAATTGCCAGCAGCCACCCTGGAGAAGTGTATGGTGTTTCCTGAAACACGTAAGAAACAAAGCAACACAGCCTATGGCACTTCCACTTATGGTCCTATAGCTTACGGAAATTAAAATCAAAAACAGACAGCCACCCCAATATTTGGGACGGCTGTGTTCAGAAGAAGCTCGTCTACAGTATCAGGTAAATATCCCAGAAAGCAAAAAATGGATAAAGAAGTTGTGGCACGTACGTACAATGCAATATCACTCAGCAATGAAATCTGTGTCATCAGGCCCGTAGCGGCATAGTGAGTGGATGCAGGTACGGTGATTCTACGTGAACTACGTCACACAGAAAAAGAAACATCATAAGATATCACTAATACACGGAATGTAAACTTGACTACACATGAACTGAATTACAAAACAGAACAGGGTCTCAAATTTAGAAAACCAACTAGTGCTTGCTTATGGGGAAAGGTGCGCTGGGATGCTGCATAAAACCAGAGACTGAAATTAGCACAGATAACTTTCCATAAGCCAAATATGTAATAGACAAGACCTACTCCTTGCTCAACGAAATGGACTCAACACCACATATTCAACGCCTAGGAATATACCTGACTAGGAAGGATCTTAAAACCCATGGATATATATGTCTCCGTAAGAGAATCAAGCGTGTGTACAGCGGCGGAAATGCAGCAGTGAAAATCCGATAAATCCCATTATCAAAATAAATTTCGAAAACAAAACACAAAGACAGTGAAATAGAGAGCAATTCTTAAATAATTCACTCAGGGCATGTGATGCAACCGGGATTGACCACATCTACACCCAGAGCTGGTTGAGACATAAGGCTGGACACTTCTGGCTGATAGCACTGGTGAGTTTCGGTGAGCAAATGCAGACCCTTTGAAGTCATACTGCATGGTACCCATTCCATGGGTCCCAACTCTCCAGGTTCAAGGCATTCTTCCTCCATCTAAAACATGCATGGGAAACCCAGAGTATCGTCCACCGTGTGATTGGGAAACGATTTAAAATGCATCTCAGTTTTCGTATCCTGGTCCTCGGGTTCACCATTCCAGATGCTTTACTAACACTCTCCCCGCTTGGAGAGTCAGTGCCTTTAACCTCCTGTTTGGCACAGCTTGCCATTTCTGTGCAAGATGAACAGGAATAGGGAGAACCAATGAGAGACTAGCTGTAGGTGTCTGCACGGGCAAATGTAACGCTCATTGCCCACCAGGAAGAGGAATTAAACAAAGGCTCAGTGTGCCCTGCTGGAAACAGATTAGGGCCTGAAGCAATCCTGCGGTTTTGTGCCCAGCTCACAAGAAAGCGAGTTGAAGAAAGGAGCTCAGGGGCACTGTACTTCACAAACCTGCAGAGTTATAAATGACAGCTATCCTCCAAAAATATATTGAAGTAAGCCTGCGAAGGGGACTTGAAAGCGGGGCTGAATTTCAGGAAAACGATTGCAGGGGGTAGAGTGGAATTGCCCTGAAAGCATAGGAAAAGAGGCACAACGTCGACAATGATGCACTTGGTCAAAAAGGGCGTATGCGTTTTTTCCTGAATATATTCAGGAAAAAACGCATACGCCCTTTTTGGCCAACCAAGCAAGCCTGTAAAGGAAATCTACACTACAATGAAGTCTCACTGCCCCCCGGGCAAAAGGGCCATCTGAAAAAAGTGTAAAATCCAGAAAGGTAGGACAGGATATGGAGAACAGAGAGCCTTGTTATGCTGATTGGCAGGATGTAAATTGCCAGCAGCCACCCTGGAGAAGTGTATGGTGTTTCCTGAAACACGTAAGAAACAAAGCAACACAGCCTATGGCACTTCCACTTATGGTCCTAGAGCTTACGGAAATTAAAATCAAAAACAGACAGCCACCCCAATATTTGGGACGGCTGTGTTCACCCGAAGCTCGTCTACAGTATCAGGTAAATATCCCAGAAAGCAAAAAATGGATAAAGAAGTTGTGGCACGTACGTACAATGCAATATCACTCAGCAATGAAATCTGTGTCATCAGGCCCGTAGCGGCATAGTGAGTGGATGCAGGTACGGTGATTCTACGTGAACTACGTCACACAGAAAAAGAAACATCATAAGATATCACTAATACACGGAATGTAAACTTGACTACACATGAACTGAATTACAAAACAGAACAGGGTCTCAAATTTAGAAAACCAACTAGTGCTTGCTTATGGGGAAAGGTGCGTTCGGGTGCTGCATAAAACCAGAGACTGAAATTGGCACAGATAACATTCCATAAGCCAAATATGTAATAGACAAGACCTACTCCTTGCTCAAAGAAATGGACTCAACACCACATATTCAACGCCTAGGAATATACCTGACTAGGAAGAATCTTAAAACCCATGGATATATATGTCTCCGTAAGAGAATCAAGCGTGTGTACAGCGGCCGAAACGCAGCAGTGAAAATCCGATAAATCCCATTATCAAAATAAATTTCGAAAACAAAACACAAAGACAGTGAAATAGAGAGCAATTCTTAAATAATTCACTCAGGGCATGTGATGCAACCGGGATTGACCACATCTACACCCAGAGCTGGTTGAGACATAAGGCTGGACTCTTCAGGCTGATAGCATTGGTGAGTTTCGGTGAGCAAATGCAGACCCTTTGAAGTCATACTGCATGGTACCCATTCCATGGGTCCCAACTCTCCAGGTTCAAGGGATTCTTCCTCCAGCTAAAACATGCATGGGAAACCCAGAGTATCGTCCACCGTGTGATTGGGAAACGATTTAAAATGCATCTCAGTTTTCGTATCCTGGTCCTCGGGTTCAACATTCCAGATGCTTTACTAACACTCTCCCCGCTTGGAGAGTCAGTGCCTTTAACCTCCTCTTTGGCACAGCTTGCAATTTCTGTGCAAGATGAACAGGAATAGGGAGAACCAATGAGAGACTAGCTGTAGGTGTCTGCACGGGCAAATGTAACGCTCCTTGCCCACCAGGAAGGGGAATTAAACAAAGGCTCAGTGTGCCCTGCTGGAAACAGATTAGGGCCTGAAGCAATCCTGCGGTTTTGTGCCCAGCTCACAAGAAAGCGAGGTGAAGAAAGGAGCTCAGGGGCACTGTAATTCACAAACCTACATAGTTATAAATGACAGCTATCTTCCAAAAGTATATTGAAGTAAGCCTGCGAAGGGGACTTGAAAGCGGGCAGAATTTCAGGAAAACGATTGCAGGGGGTAGACTGGAATTGCCCTGAAAGCATAGGAAAAGAGGCACAACGTCGACAATGATGCACTGGGCCAAAAAGGGCGTATGCGTTTTTTCCTGAATATATTCAGGAAAAAACGCATACGCCCTTTTTGGCCAACCAAGCAAGCCTGTAAGGGAAATCTGCACTACAATGATGTCTCACTGCCCCTCGGGCAAGAGTGCCATCTGAAAAAAGTGTAAAATCCAGAAAGGTAGGACAGGATATGGAGAACAGGGAGCCTTGTTATGCTGATTGGCAGGATGTAAATTGCCAGCAGCCACCCTGGAGAAGTGTATGGTGTTTCCTGAAACACGTAAGAAACAAAGCAACACAGCCTATGGCACTTCCACTTATGGTCCTATAGCTTACGGAAATTAAAATCAAAAACAGACAGCCACCCCAATATTTGGGACGGCTGTGTTCACAAGAAGCTCGTCTACAGTATCAGGTAAATATCCCAGAAAGCAAAAAATGGATAAAGAAGTTGTGGCACGTACGTGCAATGCAATATAACTCAGCAATGAAATCTGTGTCATCAGGCCCGTAGCGGCATAGTGAGTGGATGCACGTACGGTGATTCTACGTGAACTACGTCACACAGAAAAAGAAACATCATAAGATATCACTAATACACGGAATGTAAACTTGACTACACATGAACTGAATTACAAAACAGAACAGGGTCTCAAATTTAGAAAACCAACTAGTGCTTGCTTATGGGGAAAGGTGCGTTGGGGTGCTGCATAAAACCAGAGACTGAAATTAGCACAGATAACATTCCATAAGCCAAATATGTAATAGACAAGACCTACTCCTTGCTCAACGAAATGGACCCAACACCACATATTCAACGCCTAGGAATATACCTGACTAGGAAGAATCTTAAAACCCATGGATATATATGTCTCCGTAAGAGAATCAAGCGTGTGTACAGTGGCCGAAACGCAGCAGTGAAAATCCGATAAATCCCATTATTAAAATAAATTTGGAAAACAAAACACAAAGACAGTGAAATAGAGAGCAATTCTTAAATAATTCACTCAGGGCATGTGATGCAACCGGGATTGACCACATCTACACCCAGAGCTGGTTGAGACATAAGGCTGGACACTTCAGGCTGATAGCACTGGTGAGTTTCGGTGAGCAAATGCAGACCCTTTGAAGTCATACTGCATGGTACCCATTCCATGGGTCCCAACTTTCCAGGTTCAAGGGATTCTTCCTCCAGCTAAAACATGCATGGGAAACCAAGAGTATCATCCACCGTGTGATTGGGAAATGATTTAAAATGCATCTCAGTTTTCGTATCCTGGTCCTCGGGTTCACCATTCCAGATGCTTTACTAACACTCTCCCCGCTTGGAGAGTCAGTGCCTTTAACCTCCTGTTTCGCACAGCTTGCAATTTCTGTGCAAGATGAACAGGAATAGGGAGAACCAATGAGAGACTAGCTGTAGGTGTCTGCACGGGCAAATGTAACGCTCATTGCCCACCAGGAAGAGGAATTAAACAAAGGCTCAGCGTGCCCTGCTGAAAACAGATTAGGGCCTGAAGCAATCCTGCGGTTTTGTGCCCAGCTCACAAGAAAGCGAGTTGAAGAAAGGAGCTCAAGGGCACTGTAATTCACAAACCTGCAGAGTTATAAATGACAGCTATCCTCCAAAAATATATTGAAGTAAGCCTGCGAAGGGGACTTGAAAGCGGGGCAGAATTTCAGGAAAACGATTGCAGGGGTAGACTGGAATTGCCCTGAAAGCATAGGAAAAGAGCAGAACGTCGACAATGATGCACTTGGCCAAAAAGGGCGTATGCGCTTTTCCTGAATATATTCAGGAAAAAATGCATACGCCCTTTTTGGCCAACCAAGCAAGCCTGTAAAGGAAATCTGCACTACAATGAAATCTCACTGCCCCCCCGGGCAAAAGGGCCATCTGAAAAAAGTGTAAAATCCAGAAAGGTAGGACAGGATATGGAGAACAGGGAGCCTTGTTATGCTGATTGGCAGGATGTAAATTGCCAGCAGCCACCCTGGAGAAGTGTATGGTGTTTCCTGAAACACGTAAGAAACAAAGCAACACAGCCTATGGCACTTCCACTTATGGTCCTATAGCTTACGGAAATTAAAATCAAAAACAGACAGCCACCCCAATATTTGGGACGGCTGTGTTCAGAAGAAGCTCGTCTACAGTATCTGGTAAATATCCCAGAAAGCAAAAAATGGATAAAGAAGTTGTGGCACGTACGTACAATGCAATATCACTCAGCAATGAAATCTGTGTCATCAGGCCCGTAGCGGCATAGTGAGTGGATGCAGGTACGGTGATTCTACGTGAACTAGGCCACACAGAAAAAGAAACATCATAAGATATCACTAATACACGGAATGTAAACTTGACTACACATGAACTGAATTACAAAACAGAACAGGGTCTCAAATTTAGAAAACCAACTAGTGCTTGCTTATGGGGAAAGGTGCCTTGGGGTGCTGCATAAAACCAGAGACTGAAATTAGCACAGATAACATTCCATAAGCCAAATATGTAATAGACAAGACCTACTCCTTGCTCAACGAAATGGACTCAACATCACATATTCAACGCCTAGGAATATACCTGACTAGGAAGAATCTTAAAACCCAGGATATATATGTCTCCGTAAGAGAATCAAGCGTGTGTACAGCGGCCGAAACGCAGCAGTGAAAATCCGATAAATCCCATTATCAAAATAAATTTCGAAAACAAAACACAAAGACAGTGAAATAGAGAGCAATTCTTAAATAATTCACTCAGGGCATGTGATGCAACCGGGATTGACCACATCTACACCCAGAGCTGGTTGAGACATAAGGCTGGACACTTCAGCCTGATAGCATTGGTGAGTTTCGGTGAGCAAATGCAGACCCTTTGAAGTCATACTGCATGGTACCCATTCCATGGGTCCCAACTCTCCAGGTTCAAGGGATTCTTCCTCCAGCTAAAACATGCATGGGAAACCCAGAGTATCGTCCACCGTGTGATTGGGAAACGATTTAAAATGCATCTCAGTTTTCGTATCCTGGTCCTCGGGTTCACCATTCCAGATGCTTTACTAACACTCTCCCCGCTTGGAGAGTCAGTGCCTTTAACCTCCTGTTTGGCACAGCTTGCAATTTCTGTGCAAGATGAACAGGAATAGGGAGAACCAATGAGAGACTAGCTGTAGGTGTCTGCACGGGCAAATGTAACGCTCATTGCCGACCAGGAAGAGGAATTAAACAAAGGCTCAGTGTGCCCTGCGGGAAACAGATTAGGGCCTGAAGCAATCCTGCGGTTTTGTGCCCAGCTCACAAGAAAGCGAGTTGAAGAAAGGAGCTCAGGGCACTGTACTTCACAAACCTGCAGAGTTATAAATGACAGCTATCATCCAAAAGTATATTGAAGTAAGCCTGCGAAGGGGACTTGAAACGGGGCGAAGAATTTCAGGAAAACGATTGCAGGGGGTTGACTGGAATTGCCCTGCAAGCAAAGGAAAAGAGGCACAACGTCGACAATGATGCACTTGGATAAAAAGGGCGTATGCGTTTTTTACTGAATATATTCAGGAAAAAAAGCATACGCCCTTTTTGGCCAACCAAGCAAGCCTGTAAAGGAAATCTGCACTACAATGAAATCTCACTGCCCCCCCGGGTTAAAAGGGCCATCTGAAAAAAGTGTAAAATCCTGAAAGGTAGGACAGGATATGGAGAACAGGGAGCCTTGTTATGCTGATTGGCAGGATGTAAATTGCCAGCAGCCACCCTGGAGAAGTGTATGGTGTTTCCTGAAACACGAAAGAAACAAAGCAACACAGCCTATGGCACTTCCACTTATGGTCCTATAGCTTACGGAAATTAAAATCAAAAACAGACAGCCACCCCAATATTTGGGACGGCTGTGTTCACAAGAAGCTCGTCTACAGTATCAGGTAAATATCCCAGAAAGCAAAAAATGGATAAAGAAGTTGTGGCACGTACGTGCAATGCAATATCACTCAGCAATGAAATCTGTGTCATCAGGCCCGTAGCGGCATAGTAAGTGGATGCAGGTACGGTGATTCTACGTGAACTACGTCACACAGAAAAAGAAACATCATAAGATATCACTAATACACGGAATGTAAACTTGACTACACATGAACTGAATTACAAAACAGAACAGGGTCTCAAATTTAGAAAACCAACTAGTGCTTGCTTATGGGGAAAGGTGCCTTGGGGTGCTGCATAAAACCAGAGACGGAAATTAGCACAGATAACATTCCATAAGCCAAATATGTAATAGACAAGACCTACTCCTTGCTCAACGAAATGGACTCAACACCACATATTCAACGCCTAGGAATATACCTGACTAGGAAGAATCTTAAAACCCATGGATATATATGACTCCGTAAGAGAATCAAGCGTGTGTACAGCAGCGGAAATGCAGCAGTGAAAATCCGATAAATCCCATTATCAAAATAAATTTCGAAAACAAAACACAAAGACAGTGAAATAGAGAGCAATTCTTAAATAATTCACTCAGGCCATGTGATGCAACCGGGATTGACCACATCTACACCCAGAGCTGGTTGAGACATAAGGCTGGACACTTCAGGCTGATAGCACTGGTGAGTTTCGGTGAGCAAATGCAGACCCTTTGAAGTCATACTGCATGGTACCCATTCCATGGGTCCCAACTCTCCAGGTTCAAGGCATTCTTCCTCCAGCTAAAACATGCATGGGAAACCCAGAATATCGTCCACCGTGTGATTGGCAAACGATTTAAAATGCATCTCAGTTTTCGTATCCTGGTCCTCGGGTTCACCATTCCAGATGCTTTACTAACACTCTCCCCGCTTGGAGAGTCAGTGCCTTTAACCTCCTGTTTGGCACAGCTTGCCATTTCTGTGCAAGATGAACAGGAATAGGGAGAACCAATGAGAGACTAGCTGTAGGTGTCTGCACGGGCAAATGTAACGCTCATTGCCCACCAGGAAGAGGAATTAAACAAAGGCTCAGTGTGCCCTGCTGGAAACAGATTAGGGCCTGAAGCAATCCTGCGGTTTTGTGCCCAGCTCACAAGAAAGCGAGTTGAAGAAAGGAGCTCAGGGGCACTGTACTTCACAAACCTGGAGAGTTATAAATGACAGCTATCCTCCAAAAATATATTGAAGTAAGCCTGCGAAGGGGACTTGAAAGCGGGGCAGAATTTCAGGAAAACGATTGCAGGGGGTAGACTGGAATTGCCCTGAAAGCATAGGAAAAGAGGCACAACGTCGACAATGATGCACTTGGCCAAAAAGGGCGTATGCGTTTTTTCCTGAATATATTCAGGAAAAAACGCATACGCCCTTTTTGGCCAACCAAGCAAGCATGTAAAGGAAATCTGCACTACAATGAAGTCTCACTGCCCCCCGGGCAAAAGGGCCATCTGAAAAAAGTGTAAAATCCAGAAAGGTAGGACAGGATATGGAGAACAGGGAGCCTTGTTATGCTGATTGGCAGGATGTAAATTGCCAGCAGCCACCCTGGAGAAGTGTATGGTGTTTCCTGAAACACGTAAGAAACAAAGCAACACAGCCTATGGCACTTCCACTTATGGTCCTATAGCTTACGGAAATTAAAATCAAAAACAAACAGCCACCCCAATATTTGGGACGGCTGTTTTCACCAGAAGCTCGTCTACAGTATCAGGTAAATATCCCAGAAAGCAAAAAATGGATAAAGAAGTTGTGGCACGTACGTACAATGCAATATCACTCAGCAATGAAATCTGTGTCATCAGGCCCGTAGCGGCATAGTGAGTGGATGCAGGTACGGTGATTCTACGTGAACTACGTCACACAGAAAAAGAAACATCATAAGATATCACTAATACACGGAATGTAAACTTGACTACACATGAACTGAATTACAAAACAGAACAGGGTCTCAAATTTAGAAAACCAACTAGTGCTTGCTTATGGGGAAAGTTGCGTTCGGGTGCTGCATAAAACCAGAGACTGAAATTAGCACAGATAACATTCCATAAGCCAAATATGTAATAGACAAGACCTACTCCTTGCTCAACGAAATGGACTCAACACCACATATTCAACGCCTAGGAATATACCTGACTAGGAAGAATCTTAAAACCCATGGATATATATGTCTCCGTAAGAGAATCAAGCGTGTGTACAGCGGCCGAAACGCAGCAGTGAAAATCCGATAAATCCCATTATCAAAATAAATTTCGAAAACAAAACACAAAGACAGTGAAATAGAGAGCAATTCTTAAATAATTCACTCAGGGCATGTGATGCAACCGGGATTGACCACATCTACACCCAGAGCTGGTTGAGACATAAGGCTGGACACTTCAGCCTGATAGCATTGGTGAGTTTCGGTGAGCAAATGCAGACCCTTTGAAGTCATACTGCGTGGTACCCATTCCATGGGTCCCAACTCTCCAGGTTCAAGGGATTCTTCCTCCAGCTAAAACATGCATGGGAAACCCAGAGTATCGTCCACCGTGTGATTGGGAAACGATTTAAAATGCATCTCAGTTTTCGTATCCTGGTCCTCGGGTTCACCATTCCAGATGCTTTACTAACACTCTCCCCGCTTGGAGAGTCAGTGCCTTTAACCTCCTGTTTGGCACAGCTTGCCATTTCTGTGCAAGATGAACAGGAATAGGGAGAACCAATGAGAGACTAGCTGTAGGTGTCTGCACGGGCAAATGTAACGCTCATTGCCCACCAGGAAGAGGAATTAACCAAAGGCTCAGCGTGCCCTGCTGAAAACAGATTAGGGCCTGAAGCAATCCTTTGGTTTTGTGTCCAGCTCACAAGAAAGCGAGTTGAAGAAAGGAGCTCAGGGGCACTGTAATTCACAAACCTGCAGAGTTATAAATGACAGCTCTCCTCCAAAAATATATTGAAGTAAGCCTGCAAA
Organism: Phocoena phocoena; assembly: GCF_963924675.1. Lineage (NCBI taxonomy): Eukaryota > Metazoa > Chordata > Mammalia > Artiodactyla > Phocoenidae > Phocoena > Phocoena phocoena. The sequence continues at coordinate 91,717 of NW_027077762.1, read as the reverse complement.
GGGGACTTGAAAGCGGGGCAGAATTTCAGGAAAACGATTGCAGGGGGTAGACTGGAATTGCCCTGAAAGCATAGGAAAAGAGGCAGAACATCGACAATGATGCACTTGGCCAAAAAGGGCGTATGCGTTTTTTCCTAAATATATTTAGGAAAAAACGCATACGCCCTTTTTGGCCAACCAAGCAAGCCTGTAAAGGAAATCTGCACTACAATGAAGTCTCACTGCCCCCCGGGCAAAAGGGCCATCTGAAAAAAGTGTAAAATCCAGAAAGGTAGGACAGGATATGGAGAACAGGGAGCCTTGTTATGCTGATTGGCAGGATGTAAATTGCCAGCAGCCACCCTGGAGAAGTGTATGGTGTTTCCTGAAACACGTAAGAAACAAAGCAACACAGCCTATGGCACTTCCACTTATGGTCCTATAGCTTACGGAAATTAAAATCAAAAACAGACAGCCACCCCAATATTTGGAACGGCTGTGTTCACAAGAAGCTCGTCTACAGTATCAGGTAAATATCCCAGAAAGCAAAAAATGGATAAAGAAGTTGTGGCACGTACGTACAATGCAATATCACTCAGCAATGAAATCTGTGTCATCAGGCCCGTAGCGGCATAGTGAGTGGATGCAGGTACGGTGATTCTACGTGAACTACGTCACACAGAAAAAGAAACATCATAAGATATCACTAATACACGGAATGTAAACTTGACTACACATGAACTGAATTACAAAACAGAACAGGGTCTCAAATTTAGAAAACCAACTAGTGCTTGCTTATGGGGAAAGGTGCCTTGGGGTGCTGCATAAAACCAGAGACTGAAATTAGCACAGATAACTTTCCATAAGCCAAATATGTAATAGACAAGACCTACTCCTTGCTCAACGAAATGGACCCAAAACCACATATTCAACGCCTCGGAATATACCTGACTAGGAAGAATCTTAAAACCCATGGATATATATGTCTCCGTAAGAGAATCAAGCGTATGTACAGCGGCCGAAACGCAGCAGTGAAAATCCGATAAATCCCATTATCAAAATAAATTTCGAAAACAAAACACAAAGACAGTGAAATAGAGAGCAATTCTTAACTAATTCACTCAGGGCATGTGATGCAACCGGGATTGACCACATCTACACCCAGAGCTGGTTGAGACATAAGGCTGGACACTTCTGGCTGATAGCACTGGTGAGTTTCGGTGAGCAAATGCAGACCCTTTGAAGTCATACTGCATGGTACCCATTCCATGGGTCCCAACTCTCCAGGTTCAAGGCATTCTTCCTCCATCTAAAACATGCATGGGAAACCCAGAGTATCGTCCACCGTGTGATTGCGAAACGATTTGAAATGCATCTCAGTTTTCGTATCCTGGTCCTCGGGTTCACCATTCCAGATGCGTTACTAACACTCTCCCCGCTTGGAGAGTCAGTGCCTTTAACCTCCTGTTTGGCACAGCTTGCCATTTCTGTGCAAGATGAACAGGAATAGGGAGAACCAATGAGAGACTAGCTGTAGGTGTCTGCACGGGCAAATGTAACGCTCATTGCCCCCCAGGAAGAGGAATTAAACAAAGGCTCAGTGTGCCCTGCTGGAAACAGATTAGGGCCTGAAGCAATCCTGCGGTTTTGTGCCCAGCTCACAAGAAAGCGAGTTGAAGAAAGGAGCTCAGGGGCACTGTACTTCACAAACCTGCAGAGTTATAAATGACAGCTATCCTCCAAAAATATATTGAAGTAAGCCTGCGAAGGGGACTTGAAAGCGGGGCTGAATTTCAGGAAAACGATTGCAGGGGGTAGACTGGAATTGCCCTGAAAGCATAGGAAAAGAGGCACAACGTCGACAATGATGCACTTGGTCAAAAAGGGCGTATGCGTTTTTTCCTGAATATATTCAGGAAAAAACGCATACGCCCTTTTTGGCCAACCAAGCAAGCCTGTAAAGGAAATCTGCACTACAATGAAGTCTCACTGCCCCCCGGGCAAAAGGGCCATCTGAAAAAAGTGTAAAATCCAGAAAGGTAGGACAGGATATGGAGAACAGGGAGCCTTGTTATGCTGATTGGCAGGATGTAAATTGCCAGCAGCCACCCTGGAGAAGTGTATGGTGTTTCCTGAAACACGTAAGAAACAAAGCAACACAGCCTATGGCACTTCCACTTATGGTCCTATAGCTTACGGAAATTAAAATCAAAAACAGACAGCCACCCCAATATTTGGGACGGCTGTGTTCACCCGAAGCTCGTCTACAGTATCAGGTAAATATCCCAGAAAGCAAAAAATGGATAAAGAAGTTGTGGCACGTACGTACAATGCAATATCACTCAGCAATGAAATCTGTGTCATCAGGCCCGTAGCGGCATAGTGAGTGGATGCAGGTACGGTGATTCTACGTGAACTACGTCACACAGAAAAAGAAACATCATAAGATATCACTAATACACGGAATGTAAACTTGACTACACATGAACTGAATTACAAAACTGAACAGGGTCTCAAATTTAGAAAACCAACTAGTGCTTGCTTATGGGGAAAGGTGCGTTCGGGTGCTGCATAAAACCAGAGACTGAAATTGGCACAGATAACATTCCATAAGCCAAATATGTAATAGACAAGACCTACTCCTTGCTCAACGAAATGGACTCAACACCACATATTCAACGCCTAGGAATATACCTGACTAGGAAGAATCTTAAAACCCATGGATATATATGTCTCCGTAAGAGAATCAAGCGTGTGTACAGCGGCCGAAACGCAGCAGTGAAAATCCGATAAATCCCATTATCAAAATAAATTTCGAAAACAAAACACAAAGACAGTGAAATAGAGAGCAATTCTTAAATAATTCACTCAGGGCATGTGATGCAACCGGGATTGACCACATCTACACCCAGAGCTGGTTGAGACATAAGGCTGGACACTTCAGGCTGATAGCATTGGTGAGTTTCGGTGAGCAAATGCAGACCCTTTGAAGTCATACTGCATGGTACCCATTCCATGGGTCCCAACTCTCCAGGTTCAAGGGATTCTTCCTCCAGCTAAAACATGCATGGGAAACCCAGAGTATCGTCCACCGTGTGATTGGGAAACGATTTAAAATGCATCTCAGTTTTCGTATCCTGGTCCTCGGGTTCAACATTCCAGATGCTTTACTAACACTCTCCCCGCTTGGAGAGTCAGTGCCTTTAACCTCCTCTTTGGCACAGCTTGCAATTTCTGTGCAAGATGAACAGGAATAGGGAGAACCAATGAGAGACTAGCTGTAGGTGTCTGCACGGGCAAATGTAACGCTCCTTGCCCACCAGGAAGGGGAATTAAACAAAGGCTCAGTGTGCCCTGCTGGAAACAGATTAGGGCCTGAAGCAATCCTGCGGTTTTGTGCCCAGCTCACAAGAAAGCGAGGTGAAGAAAGGAGCTCAGGGGCACTGTAATTCACAAACCTACAGAGTTATAAATGACAGCTATCTTCCAAAAGTATATTGAAGTAAGCCTTCGAAGGGGACTTGAAAGCGGGCAGAATTTCAGGAAAACGATTGCAGGGGGTAGACTGGAATTGCCCTGAAAGCATAGGAAAAGAGGCACAACGTCGACAATGATGCACTGGGCCAAAAAGGGCGTATGCGTTTTTTCCTGAATATATTCAGGAAAAAACGCATACGCCCTTTTTGGCCAACCAAGCAAGCCTGTAAGGGAAATCTGCACTACAATGAAGTCTCACTGCCCCTCGGGCAAGAGTGCCACCTGAAAAAAGTGTAAAATCCAGAAAGGTAGGACAGGATATGGAGAACAGGGAGCCTTGTTATGCTGATTGGCAGGATGTAAATTGCCAGCAGCCACCCTGGAGAAGTGTATGGTGTTTCCTGAAACACGTAAGAAACAAAGCAACACAGCCTATGGCACTTCCACTTATGGTCCTATAGCTTACGGAAATTAAAATCAAAAACAGACAGCCACCCCAATATTTGGGACGGCTGTGTTCACAAGAAGCTCGTCTACAGTATCAGGTAAATATCCCAGAAATCAAAAAATGGATAAAGAAGTTGTGGCACGTACGTACAATGCAATATCACTCAGCAATGAAATCTGTGTCATCAGGCCCGTAGCGGCATAGTGAGTGGATGCAGGTACGGTGATTCTACGTGAACTACGTCACACAGAAAAAGAAACATCATAAGATATCACTAATACACGGAATGTAAACTTGACTACACATGAACTGAATTACAAAACTGAACAGGGTCTCAAATTTAGAAAACCAACTAGTGCTTGCTTATGGGGAAAGGTGCGTTCGGGTGCTGCATAAAACCAGAGACTGAAATTGGCACAGATAACATTCCATAAGCCAAATATGTAATAGACAAGACCTACTCCTTGCTCAACGAAATGGACTCAACACCACATATTCAACGCCTAGGAATATACCTGACTAGGAAGAATCTTAAAACCCATGGATATATATGTCTCCGTAAGAGAATCAAGCGTGTGTACAGCGGCCGAAACGCAGCAGTGAAAATCCGATAAATCCCATTATCAAAATAAATTTCGAAAACAAAACACAAAGACAGTGAAATAGAGAGCAATTCTTAAATAATTCACTCAGGGCATGTGATGCAACCGGGATTGACCACATCTACACCCAGAGCTGGTTGAGACATAAGGCTGGACACTTCAGGCTGATAGCATTGGTGAGTTTCGGTGAGCAAATGCAGACCCTTTGAAGTCATACTGCATGGTACCCATTCCATGGGTCCCAACTCTCCAGGTTCAAGGGATTCTTCCTCCAGCTAAAACATGCATGGGAAACCCAGAGTATCGTCCACCGTGTGATTGGGAAACGATTTAAAATGCATCTCAGTTTTCGTATCCTGGTCCTCGGGTTCAACATTCCAGATGCTTTACTAACACTCTCCCCGCTTGGAGAGTCAGTGCCTTTAACCTCCTGTTTGGCACAGCTTGCAATTTCTGTGCAAGATGAACAGGAATAGGGAGAACCAATGAGAGACTAGCTGTAGGTGTCTGCACGGGCAAATGTAACGCTCATTGCCGACCAGGAAGAGGAATTAAACAAAGGCTCAGTGTGCCCTGCGGGAAACAGATTAGGGCCTGAAGCAATCCTGCGGTTTTGTGCCCAGCTCACAAGAAAGCGAGTTGAAGAAAGGAGCTCAGGGGCACTGTACTTCACAAACCTGCAGAGTTATAAATGACAGCTATCATCCAAAAGTATATTGAAGTAAGCCTGCGAAGGGGACTTGAAAGCGGGGCAGAATTTCAGGAAAACGATTGCAGGGGGTAGACTGGAATTGCCCTGCAAGCAAAGGAAAAGAGGCACAACGTCGACAATGATGCACTTGGATAAAAAGGGCGTATGCGTTTTTTACTGAATATATTCAGGAAAAAAAGCATACGCCCTTTTTGGCCAACCAAGCAAGCCTGTAAAGGAAATCTGCACTACAATGAAGTCTCACTGCCCCCCCGGCAAAAGGGCCATCTGAAAAAAGTGTAAAATCCTGAAAGGTAGGACAGGATATGGAGAACAGGGAGCCTTGTTATGCTGATTGGCAGGATGTAAATTGCCAGCAGCCACCCTGGAGAAGTGTATGGTGTTTCCTGAAACACGAAAGAAACAAAGCAACACAGCCTATGGCACTTCCACTTATGGTCCTATAGCTTACGGAAATTAAAATCAAAAACAGACAGCCACTCCAATATTTGGGACGGCTGTGTTCACAAGAAGCTCGTCTACAGTATCAGGTAAATATCCCAGAAAGCAAAAAATGGATAAAGAAGTTGTGGCACGTACGTACAATGCAATATCACTCAGCAATGAAATCTGTGTCATCAGGCCCGTAGCGGCATAGTGAGTGGATGCAGGTACGGTGATTCTACGTGAACTACGTCACACAGAAAAAGAAACATCATAAGATATCACTAATACACGGAATGTAAACTTGACTACACATAAACTGAATTACAAAACAGAACAGGGTCTCAAATTTAGAAAACCAACTAGTGCTTGCTTATGGGGAAAGGTGCCTTGGGGTGCTGCATAAAACCAGAGACTGAAATTAGCACAGATAACATTCCATAAGCCAAATATGTAATAGACAAGACCTACTCCTTGCTCAACGAAATGGACACAACACCACATATTCAACGCCTAGGAATATACCTGACTAGGAAGAATCTTAAAACCCATGCATATATATGTCTCCGTAAGAGAATCAAGCGTGTGTACAGCGGCCGAAACGCAGCAGTGAAAATCCGATTAATCCCATTATTAAAATAAATTTGGAAAACAAAACACAAAGACAGTGAAATAGAGAGCAATTCTTAAATAATTCACTCAGGGCATGTGATGCAACCGGGATTACCACATCTACACCCAGAGCTGGTTGAGACATAAGGCTGGACACTTCAGGCTGATAGCACTGGTGAGTTTCGGTGAGCAAATGCAGACCCTTTGAAGTCATACTGCATGGACCCATTCCATGGGTCCCAACTCTCCAGGTTCAAGGGATTCTTCCTCCAGCTAAAACATGCATGGGAAACCCAGAGTATCGTCCACTGTGTGATTGGGAAACGATTTAAAATGCATCTCAGTTTTCGTTTCCTGGTCCTCGGGTTCACCATTCCAGATGCTTTACTAACACTCTCCCCGCTTGGAGAGTCAGTGCCTTTAACCTCCTGTTTCGCACAGCTTGCCATTTCTGTGCAAGATGAACAGGAATAGGGAGAACCAATGAGAGACTAGCTGTAGGTGTCTGCACGGGCAAATGTAACGCTCATTGCCCACCAGGAAGAGGAATTAAACAAAGGCTCAGTGTGCCCTGCTGGAAACAGATTAGGGCCTGAAGCAATCCTGCGGTTTTGTGCCCAGCTCACAAGAAAGCGAGTTGAAGAAAGGAGCTCAGGGGCACTGTACTTCACAAACCTGCAGAGTTATAAATGACAGCTATCCTCCAAAAATATATTGAAGTAAGCCTGCGAAGGGGACTTGAAAGCGGGGCTGAATTTCAGGAAAACGATTGCAGGGGGGAGACTGGAATTGCCCTGAAAGCATAGGAAAAGAGGCACAACGTCGACAATGATGCACTTGGCCAAAAAGGGCGTATGCGTTTTTTCCTGAATATATTCAGGAAAAAACGCATACGCCCTTTTTGGCCAACCAAGCAAGCCTGTAAAGGAAATCTGCACTACAATGAAATCTCACTGCCCCCCCGGGCAAAAGGGCCATCTGAAAAAAGTGTAAAATCCAGAAAGGGAGGACAGGATATGGAGAACAGGGAGCCTTGTTATGCTGATTGGCAGGATGTAAATTGCCAGCAGCCACCCTGGAGAAGTGTATGGTGTTTCCTGAAACACGTAAGAAACAAAGCAACACAGCCTATGGCACTTCCACTTATGGTCCTATAGCTTACGGAAATTAAAATCAAAAACAGACAGCCACCCCAATATTTGGGACGGCTGTGTTCACAAGAAGCTCGTCTACAGTATCAGGTAAATATCCCAGAAAGCAAAAAATGGATAAAGAAGTTGTGGCATGTACGTGCAATGCAATATCACTCAGCAATGAAATCTGTGTCATCAGGCCCGTAGCGGCATAGTAAGTGGATGCAGGTACGGTGATTCTACGTGAACTACGTCACACAGAAAAAGAAACATCATAAGATATCACTAATACACGGAATGTAAACTTGACTACACATGAACTGAATTACAAAAAAGAACAGGGTCTCAAATTTAGAAAACCAACTAGTGCTTGCTTATGGGGAAAGGTGCGTTGGGGTGCTGCATAAAACCAGAGACTGAAATTAGCACAGATAACATTCCATAAGCCAAATATGTAATAGACAAGACCTACTCCTTGCTCAACGAAATGGACTCAACACCACATATTCAACGCCTAGGAATATACCTGACTAGGAAGAATCTTAAAACCCATGGATATATATGTCTCCGTAAGAGAATCAAGCGTGTGTACAGCGGCGGAAATGCAGCAGTGAAAATCCGATAAACCCAATTATCAAAATAAATTTCGAAAACAAAACACAAAGACAGTGAAATAGAGAGCAATTCTTAAATAATTCACTCAGGGCATGTGATGCAACCGGGATTGACCACATCTACACCCAGAGCTGGTTGAGACATAAGGCTGGACACTTCAGGCTGATAGCATTGGTGAGTTTCGGTGAGCAAATGCAGACCCTTTGAAGTCATACTGCATGGTACCCATTCCATGGGTCCCAACTCTCCAGGTTCAAGGGATTCTTCCTCCAGCTAAAACATGCATGGGAAACCCAGAGTATCGTCCACCGTGTGATTGGGAAATGATTTAAAATGCATCTCAGTTTTCGTTTCCTGGTCCTCGGGTTCACCATTCCAGATGCTTTACTAACACTCTCCCCGCTTGGAGAGTCAGTGCCTTTAACCTCCTGTTTGGCACAGCTTGCAATTTCTGTGCAAGATGAACAGGAATAGGGAGAACCAATGAGAGACTAGCTGTAGGTGTCTGCACGGGCAAATGTAACGCTCATTGCCCACCAGGAAGAGGAATTAAACAAAGGCTCAGTGTGCCCTGCTGGAAACAGATTAGGGCCTGAAGCAATCCTGCGGTTTTGTGCCCAGCTCACAAGAAAGCGAGTTGAAGAAAGGAGCTCAGGGGCACTGTACTTCACAAACCTGCAGAGTTATAAATGACAGCTATCCTCCAAAAATATATTGAAGTAAGCCTGCGAAGGGGACTTGAAAGCGGGGCTGAATTTCAGGAGAACGATTGCAGGGGGTAGACTGGAATTGCCCTGAAAGCATAGGAAAAGAGGCAGAACGTTGACAATGATGCACTTGGCCAAAAAGGGCGTATGCGTTTTTTCCTGAATATATTCAGGAAAAAACGCATACGCCCTTTTTGGCCAACCAAGCAAGCCTGTAAAGGAAATCTGCACTACAATGAATTCTCACTGCCCCCCCGGGCAAAAGGGCCATCTGAAAAAAGTGTAAAATCCAGAAAGGTAGGACAGGATATGGAGAACAGGGAGCCTTGTTATGCTGATTGGCAGGATGTAAATTGCCAGCAGCCACCCTGGAGAAGTGTATGGTGTTTCCTGAAACACGTAAGAAACAAAGCAACACAGCCTATGGCACTTCCACTTATGGTCCTATAGCTTACGGAAATTAAAATCAAAAACAGACAGCCACCCCAATATTTGGGACGGCTCTGTTCACAAGCATCTCGACTACAGTATCAGGTAAATATCCCAGAAAGCAAAAAATGGATAGAGAAGTTGTGGCACGTACGTGCAATGCAATATCACTCAGTAATGAAATCTGTGTCATCAGGCCCGTAGCAGCATAGTAAGTGGATGCAGGTACGGTGCTTCTACGTGAACTACATCACACAGAAAAAGAAACATCATAAGATATCACTAATACACGGAATGTAAACTTCACTACACATGAACTGAATTACAAAACAGAACAGGGTCTCAAATTTAGAAAACCAACTAGTGCTTGCTTATGGGGAAAGGTGCGTTGGGGTGCTGCATAAAACCAGAGACTGAAATTAGCACAGATAACATTCCATAAGCCAAATATGTAATAGACAAGACCTACTCCTTGCTCAACGAAATGGACTCAACACCACATATTCAACGCCTAGGAATATACCTGACTAGGAAGAATCTTAAAACCCATGGATATATATGTCTCCATAAGAGAATCAAGCGTGTGTACAGCGGCGGAAATGCAGCAGTGAAAATCCGATAAATCCCATTATCAAAATAAATTTCGAAAACAAAACACAAAGACAGTGAAATAGAGAGCAATTCTTAAATAATTCACTCAGGGCATGTGATGCAACCGGGATTGACCACATCTACACCCAGAGCTGGTTGAGACATAAGGCTGGACACTTCAGGCTGATAGCATTGGTGAGTTTCGGTGAGCAAATGCAGACCCTTTGAAGTCATACTGCATGGTACCCATTCCATGGGTCCCAACTCTCCAGGTTCAAGGGATTCTTCCTCCAGCTAAAACATGCATTGGAAACCCAGAGTATCGTCCACCGTGTGATCGGGAAACGATTTAAAATGCATCTCAGTTTTCGTATCCTGGTCCTCGGGTTCACCATTCCAGATGCTTTACTAACACTCTCCCCGCTTGGAGAGTCAGTGCATTTAACCTCCTGTTTCGCACAGCTTGCAATTTCTGTGCAAGATGAACAGGAATAGGGAGAACCAAGGAGAGACTAGCTGCAGGTGTCTGCACGGGCAAATGTAAGGCTCATTGCCCACCAGGAAGAGGAATTAAACAAAGGCTCAGTGTGCCCTGCTGGAAACAGATTAGGGCCTGAAGCAATCATGCGGTTTTGTGCCCAGCTCACAAGAAAGCGAGTTGAAGAAAGGAGCTCAGGGGCACTGTACTTCACAAACCTGCAGAGTCATAAATGACAGCTATCCTCCAAAAATATATTGAAGTAAGCCTGCGAAGGGGACTTGAAAGCGGGGCTGAATTTCAGGAAAACGATTGCAGGGGATAGACTGGAATTGCCCTGAAAGCATAGGAAAAGAGGCACAACGTCGACAATGATGCACTTGGCCAAAAAGGGCGTATGCGTTTTTTCCTGAATATATTCAGGAAAAAACGCATACGCCCTTTTTGGCCCACCAAGCAAGCCTGTAAAGGAAATCTGCACTACAATGAAATCTCACTGCCCCCCCGGGCAAAAGGGCCATCTGAAAAAAGTGTAAAATCCAGAAAGGTAGGACAGGATATGGAGAACAGGGAGCCTTGTTATGCTGATTGGCAGGATGTAAATTGCCAGCAGCCACCCTGGAGAAGTGTATGGTGTTTCCTGAAACACGTAAGAAACAAAGCAACACAGCCTATGGCACTTCCACTTATGGTCCTATAGCTTACGGAAATTAAAATCAAAAACAGACAGCCACCCCAATATTTGGGACGGCTGTGTTCCCAAGAAGCTCGTCTACAGTATCAGGTAAATATCCCAGAAAGCAAAAAATGGATAAAGAAGTTGTGGCACGTACGTACAATGCAATATCACTCAGCAATGAAATCTGTGTCATCAGGCCCGTAGCGGCATAATGAGTGGATGCAGGTACAGTGATTCTACGTGAACTACGTCACACAGAAAAAGAAACATCATAAGATATCACTAATACACGGAATGTAAACTTGACTACACATGAACTGAATTACAAAACAGAACAGGGTCTCAAATTTAGAAAACCAACTAGTGCTTGCTTATGGGGAAAGGTGCGTTGGGGTGCTGCATAAAACCAGAGACTGAAATTAGCACAGATAACATTCCATAAGCCAAATATGTAATAGACAAGACCTACTCCTTGCTCAACGAAATGGACTCAACACCACATATTCAACGCCTAGGAATATACCTGACTAGGAAGAATCTTAAAACCCATGGATATATATGTCTCCGTAAGAGAATCAAGCGTGTGTACAGCGGCGGAAATGCAGCAGTGAAAATCCGATAAATCCCATTATCAAAATAAATTTCGAAAACAAAACACAAAGACAGTGAAATAGAGAGCAATTCTTAAATAATTCACTCAGGGCATGTGATGCAACCGGGATTGACCACATCTACACCCAGAGCTGGTTGAGACATAAGGCTGGACACTTCAGGCTGATAGCATTGGTGAGTTTCGGTGAGCAAATGCAGACCCTTTGAAGTCATACTGCATGGTACCCATTCCATGGGTCCCAACTCTCCAGGTTCAAGGGATTCTTCCTCCAGCTAAAACATGCATGGAAAACCCAGAGTATCGTCCACTGTGTGATTGGGAAACGATTTAAAATGCATCTCAGTTTTCGTTTCCTGGTCCTCGGGTTCACCATTCCAGATGCTTTACTAACACTCTCCCCGCTTGGAGAGTCAGTGCCTTTAACCTCCTGTTTGGCACAGCTTGCCATTTCTGTGCAAGATGAACAGGAATAGGGAGAACCAATGAGAGACTAGCTGTAGGTGTCTGCACGGGCAAATGTAACGCTCATTGCCCACCAGGAAGAGGAATTAAACAAAGGCTCAGTGTGCCCTGCTGGAAACAGATTAGGGCCTGAAGCAATCCTGCGGTTTTGTGCCCAGCTCACAAGAAAGCGAGTTGAAGAAAGGAGCTCAGGGGCACTGTACTTCACAAACCTGCAGAGTTATAAATGACAGCTATCCTCCAAAAATATATTGAAGTAAGCCTGCGAAGGGGACTTGAAAGCGGGGCTGAATTTCAGGAAAACGATTGCAGGGGGGAGACAGGAATTGCCCTGAAAGCATAGGAAAAGAGGCACAACGTCGACAATGATGCACTTGGCCAAAAAGGGCGTATGCGTTTTTTCCTGAATATATTCAGGAAAAAACGCATACGCCCTTTTTGGCCAACCAAGCAAGCCTGTAAAGGAAATCTGCACTACAATGAAATCTCACTGCCCCCCCGGGCAAAAGGGCCATCTGAAAAAAGTGTAAAATCCAGAAAGGTAGGACAGGATATGGAGAACAGGGAGCCTTGTTATGCTGATTGGCAGGATGTAAATTGCCAGCAGCCACCCTGGAGAAGTGTATGGTGTTTCCTGAAACACGTAAGAAACAAAGCAACACAGCCTATGGCACTTCCACTTATGGTCCTATAGCTTACGGAAATTAAAATCAAAAACAGACAGCCACCCCAATATTTGGGACGGCTGTGTTCACAAGAAGCTCGTCTACAGTATCAGGTAAATATCCCAGAAAGCAAAAAATGGATAAAGAAGTTGTGGCATGTACGTGCAATGCAATATCACTCAGCAATGAAATCTGTGTCATCAGGCCCGTAGCGGCATAGTAAGTGGATGCAGGTACGGTGATTCTACGTGAACTACGTCACACAGAAAAAGAAACATCATAAGATATCACTAATACACGGAATGTAAACTTGACTACACATGAACTGAATTACAAAACAGAACAGGGTCTCAAATTTAGAAAACCAACTAGTGCTTGCTTATGGGGAAAGGTGCGTTGGGGTGCTGCATAAAACCAGAGACTGAAATTAGCACAGATAACATTCCATAAGCCAAATATGTAATAGACAAGACCTACTCCTTGCTCAACGAAATGGACTCAACACCACATATTCAACGCCTAGGAATATACCTGACTAGGAAGAATCTTAAAACCCATGGATATATATGTCTCCGTAAGAGAATCAAGCGTGTGTACAGCGGCGGAAATGCAGCAGTGAAAATCCGATAAACCCAATTATCAAAATAAATTTCGAAAACAAAACACAAAGACAGTGAAATAGAGAGCAATTCTTAAATAATTCACTCAGGGCATGTGATGCAACCGGGATTGACCACATCTACACCCAGAGCTGGTTGAGACATAAGGCTGGACACTTCAGCCTGATAGCATTGGTGAGTTTCGGTGAGCAAATGCAGACCCTTTGAAGTCATACTGCATGGTACCCATTCCATGGGTCCCAACTCTCCAGGTTCAAGGGATTCTTCCTCCAGCTAAAACATGCATGGGAAACCCAGAGTATCGTCCACCGTGTGATTGGGAAACGATTTAAAATGCATCTCAGTTTTCGTATCCTGGTCCTCGGGTTCACCATTCCAGATGCTTTACTAACACTCTCCCCGCTTGGAGAGTCAGTGCCTTTAACCTCCTGTTTGGCACAGCTTGCCATTTCTGTGCAAGATGAACAGGAATAGGGAGAACCAATGAGAGACTAGCTGTAGGTGTCTGCACGGGCAAATGTAACGCTCATTGCCCACCAGGAAGAGGAATTAAACAAAGGCTCAGTGTGCCCTGCTGGAAACAGATTAGGGCCTGAAGCAATCCTGCGGTTTTGTGCCCAGCTCACAAGAAAGCGAGTTGAAGAAAGGAGCTCAGGGGCACTGTACTTCACAAACCTGCAGAGTTATAAATGACAGCTATCCTCCAAAAATATATTGAAGTAAGCCTGCGAAGGGGACTTGAAAGCGGGGCTGAATTTCAGGAAAACGATTGCAGGGGGTAGACTGGAATTGCCCTGAAAGCATAGGAAAAGAGGCAGAACGTTGACAATGATGCACTTGGCCAAAAAGGGCGTATGCGTTTTTTCCTGAATATATTCAGGAAAAAACGCATACGCCCTTTTTGGCCAACCAAGCAAGCCTGTAAAGGAAATCTGCACTACAATGAAATCTCACTGCCCCCCCGGGCAAAAGGGCCATCTGAAAAAATTGTAAAATCCAGAAAGGTAGGACAGGATATGGAGAACAGGGAGCCTTGTTATGCTGATTGGCAGGATGTAAATTGCCAGCAGCCACCCTGGAGAAGTGTATGGTGTTTCCTGAAACACGTAAGAAACAAAGCAACACAGCCTATGGCACTTCCACTTATGGTCCTATAGCTTACGGAAATTAAAATCAAAAACAGACAGCCACCCCAATATTTGGGACGGCTGTGTTCCCAAGAAGCTCGTCTACAGTATCAGGTAAATATCCCAGAAAGCAAAAAATGGATAAAGAAGTTGTGGCACGTACGTACAATGCAATATCACTCAGCAATGAAATCTGTGTCATCAGGCCCGTAGCAGCATAGTAAGTGGATGCAGGTACGGTGATTCTACGTGAACTACGTCACACAGAAAAAGAAACATCATAAGATATCACTAATACACGGAATGTAAACTTGACTACACATGAATTGAATTACAAAACAGAACAGGGTCTCAAATTTAGAAAACCAACTAGTGCTTGCTTATGGGGAAAGGTGCCTTGGGGTGCTGCATAAAACCAGAGACTGAAATTAGCACAGATAACATTCCATAAGCCAAATATGTAATAGACAAGACCTACTCCTTGCTCAACGAAATGGACTCAACACCACATATTCAACGCCTAGGAATATACCTGACTAGGAAGAATCTTAAAACCCATGGATATATATGTCTCCGTAAGAGAATCAAGCGTGTGTACAGCGGCGGAAATGCAGCAGTGAAAATCCGATAAACCCAATTATCAAAATAAATTTCGAAAACAAAACACAAAGACAGTGAAATAGAGAGCAATTCTTAAATAATTCACTCAGGGCATGTGATGCAACCGGGATTACCACATCTACACCCAGAGCTGGTTGAGACATAAGGCTGGACACTTCAGGCTGATAGCACTGGTTTGTTTCGGTGAGCAAATGCAGACCCTTTGAAGTCATACTGCATGGTACCCATTCCATGGGTCCCAACTCTCCAGGTTCAAGGGATTCTTCCTCCAGCTAAAACATGCATGGGAAACCCAGAGTATCGTCCACTGTGTGATTGGGAAACGATTTAAAATGCATCTCAGTTTTCGTTTCCTGGTCCTCGGGTTCACCATTCCAGATGCTTTACTAACACTCTCCCCGCTTGGAGAGTCAGTGCCTTTAACCTCCTGTTTGGCACAGCTTGCCATTTCTGTGCAAGATGAACAGGAATAGGGAGAACCAATGAGAGACTAGCTGTAGGTGTCTGCACGGGCAAATGTAACGCTCATTGCCCACCAGGAAGAGGAATTAAACAAAGGCTCAGTGTGCCCTGCTGGAAACAGATTAGGGCCTGAAGCAATCCTGCGGTTTTGTGCCCAGCTCACAAGAAAGCGAGTTGAAGAAAGGAGCTCAGGGGCACTGTACTTCACAAACCTGCAGAGTTATAAATGACAGCTATCCTCCAAAAATATATTGAAGTAAGCCTGCGAAGGGGACTTGAAAGCGGGGCTGAATTTCAGGAAAACGATTGCAGGGGGGAGACAGGAATTGCCCTGAAAGCATAGGAAAAGAGGCACAACGTCGACAATGATGCACTTGGCCAAAAAGGGCGTATGCGTTTTTTCCTGAATATATTCAGGAAAAAACGCATATGCCCTTTTTGGCCAACCAAGCAAGCCTGTAAAGGAAATCTGCACTACAATGAAATCTCACTGCCCCCCCGGGCAAAAGGGCCATCTGAAAAAAGTGTAAAATCCAGAAAGGGAGGACAGGATATGGAGAACAGGGAGCCTTGTTATGCTGATTGGCAGGATTTAAATTGCCAGCAGCCACCCTGGAGAAGTGTATGGTGTTTCCTGAAACACGTAAGAAACAAAGCAACACAGCCTATGGCACTTCCACTTATGGTCCTATAGCTTACGGAAATTAAAATCAAAAACAGACAGCCACCCCAATATTTGGGACGGCTGTGTTCACAAGAAGCTCGTCTACAGTATCAGGTAAATATCCCAGAAAGCAAAAAATGGATAAAGAAGTTGTGGCATGTACGTGCAATGCAATATCACTCAGCAATGAAATCTGTGTCATCAGGCCCGTAGCGGCATAGTAAGTGGATGCAGGTACGGTGATTCTACGTGAACTACGTCACACAGAAAAAGAAACATCATAAGATATCACTAATACACGGAATGTAAACTTGACTACACATGAACTGAATTACAAAACAGAACAGGGTCTCAAATTTAGAAAACCAACTAGTGCTTGCTTATGGGGAAAGGTGCGTTGGGGTGCTGCATAAAACCAGAGACTGAAATTAGCACAGATAACATTCCATAAGCCAAATATGTAATAGACAAGACCTACTCCTTGCTCAACGAAATGGACTCAACACCACATATTCAACGCCTAGGAATATACCTGACTAGGAAGAATCTTAAAACCCATGGATATATATGTCTCCGTAAGAGAATCAAGCGTGTGTACAGCGGCGGAAATGCAGCAGTGAAAATCCGATAAATCCCATTATCAAAATAAATTTCGAAAACAAAACACAAAGACAGTGAAATAGAGAGCAATTCTTAAATAATTCACTCAGGGCATGTGATGCAACCAGGATTGACCACATCTACACCCAGAGCTGGTTGAGACATAAGGCTGGACACTTCAGGCTGATAGCATTGGTGAGTTTCGGTGAGCAAATGCAGACCCTTTGAAGTCATACTGCATGGTACCCATTCCATGGGTCCCAACTCTCCAGGTTCAAGGGATTCTTCCTCCAGCTAAAACATGCATGGGAAACCCAGAGTATCGTCCACTGTGTGATTGGGAAACGATTTAAAATGCATCTCAGTTTTCGTTTCCTGGTCCTCGGATTCACCATTCCATATGCTTTACTAACACTCTCCCCGCTTGGAGAGTCAGTGCCTTTAACCTCCTGTTTGGCACAGCTTGCCATTTCTGTGCAAGATGAACAGGAATAGGGAGAACCAATGAGAGACTAGCTGTAGGTGTCTGCACGGGCAAATGTAACGCTCATTGCCCACCAGGAAGAGGAATTAAACAAAGGCTCAGTGTGCCCTGCTGGAAACAGATTAGGGCCTGAAGCAATCCTGCGGTTTTGTGCCCAGCTCACAAGAAAGCGAGTTGAAGAAAGGAGCTCAGGGGCACTGTACTTCACAAACCTGCAGAGTTATAAATGACAGCTATCCTCCAAAAATATATTGAAGTAAGCCTGCGAAGGGGACTTGAAAGCGGGGCTGAATTTCAGGAAAACGATTGCAGCGGGGAGACAGGAATTGCCCTGAAAGCATAGGAAAAGAGGCACAACGTCGACAATGATGCACTTGGCCAAAAAGGGCGTATGCGTTTTTTCCTGAATATATTCAGGAAAAAACGCATACGCCCTTTTTGGCCAACCAAGCAAGCCTGTCAAGGAAATCTGCACTACAATGAAATCTCACTGCCCCCCCGGGCAAAAGGGCCATCTGAAAAAAGTGTAAAATCCAGAAAGGGAGGACAGGATATGGAGAACAGGGAGCCTTGTTATGCTGATTGGCAGGATGTAAATTGCCAGCAGCCACCCTGGAGAAGTGTATGGTGTTTCCTGAAACACGTAAGAAACAAAGCAACACAGCCTTTGGCACTTCCACTTATGGTCCTATAGCTTACGGAAATTAAAATCAAAAACAGACAGCCACCCCAATATTTGGGACGGCTGTGTTCCCAAGAAGCTCGTCTACAGTATCAGGTAAATATCCCAGAAAGCAAAAAATGGATAAAGAAGTTGTGGCATGTACGTGCAATGCAATATCACTCAGCAATGAAATCTGTGTCATCAGGCCCGGAGCGGCAGAGTAAGTGGATGCAGGTACGGTGATTCTACGTGAACTACGTCACACAGAAAAAGAAACATCATAAGATATCACTAATACACGGAATGTAAACTTGACTACACATGAACTGAATTACAAAACAGAATAGGGTCTCAAATTTAGAAAACCAACTAGTGCTTGCTTATGGGGAAAGGTGCGTTGGGGTGCTGCATAAAACCAGAGACTGAAATTAGCACAGATAACATTCCATAAGCCAAATATGTAATAGACAAGACCTACTTCTTGCTCAACGAAATGGACTCAACACCACATATTCAACGCCTAGGAATATACCTGACTAGGAAGAATCTTAAAACCCATGGATATATATGTCTCCGTAAGAGAATCAAGCGTGTGTACAGCGGCGGAAATGCAGCAGTGAAAATCCGATAAATCCCATTATCAAAATAAATTTCGAAAACAAAACACAAAGACAGTGAAATAGAGAGCAATTCTTAAATAATTCACTCAGGGCATGTGATGCAACCGGGATTGACCACATCTACACCCAGAGCTGGTTGAGACATAAGGCTGGACACTTCAGGCTGATAGCATTGGTGAGTTTCGGTGAGCAAATGCAGACCCTTTGAAGTCATACTGCATGGTACCCATTCCATGGGTCCCAACTCTCCAGGTTCAAGGGATTCTTCCTCCAGCTAAAACATGCATGGGAAACCCAGAGTATCGTCCACTGTGTGATTGGGAAACGATTTAAAATGCATCTCAGTCTTCGTTTCCTGGTCCTCGGGTTCACCATTCCAGATGCTTTACTAACACTCTCCCCGCTTGGAGAGTCAGTGCCTTTAACCTCCTGTTTGGCACAGCTTGCCATTTCTGTGCAAGATGAACAGGAATACGGAGAACCAATGAGAGACTAGCTGTAGGTGTCTGCACGGGCAAATGTAACGCTCATTGCCCACCAGGAAGAGGAATTAAACAAAGGCTCAGTGTGCCCTGCTGGAAACAGATTAGGGCCTGAAGCAATCCTGCGGTTTTGTGCCCAGCTCACAAGAAAGCGAGTTGAAGAAAGGAGCTCAGGGGCACTGTACTTCACAAACCTGCAGAGTTATAAATGACAGCTATCCTCCAAAAATATATTGAAGTAAGCCTGCGAAGGGGACTTGAAAGCGGGGCTGAATTTCAGGAAAACGATTGCAGGGGGGAGACAGGAATTGCCCTGAAAGCATAGGAAAAGAGGCACAACGTCGACAATGATGCACTTGGCCAAAAAGGGCGTATGCGTTTTTTCCTGAATATATTCAGGAAAAAACGCATACGCCCTTTTTGGCCAACCAAGCAAGCCTGTCAAGGAAATCTGCACTACAATGAAATCTCACTGCCCCCCCGGGCAAAAGGGCCATCTGAAAAAAGTGTAAAATCCAGAAAGGGAGGACAGGATATGGAGAACAGGGAGCCTTGTTATGCTGATTGGCAGGATGTAAATTGCCAGCAGCCACCCTGGAGAAGTGTATGGTGTTTCCTGAAACACGTAAGAAACAAAGCAACACAGCCTATGGCACTTCCACTTATGGTCCTATAGCTTACGGAAATTAAAATCAAAAACAGACAGCCACCCCAATATTTGGGACGGCTGTGTTCACAAGAAGCTCGTCTACAGTATCAGGTAAATATCCCAGAAAGCAAAAAATGGATAAAGAAGTTGTGGCATGTACGTGCAATGCAATATCACTCAACAATGAAATCTGTGTCATCAGGCCCGTAGCGGCATAGTAAGTGGATGCAGGTACGGTGATTCTACGTGAACTACGTCACACAGAAAAAAAATATCATAAGATATCACTAATACACGGAATGTAAACTTGACTACACATGAACTGAATTACAAAACAGAACAGGGTCTCAAATTTAGAAAACCAACTAGTGCTTGCTTATGGGGAAAGGTGCGTTGGGGTGCTGCATAAAACCAGAGACTGAAATTAGCACAGATAACATTCCATAAGCCAAATATGTAATAGACAAGACCTACTCCTTGCTCAACGAAATGGACTCAACACCACATATTCAACGCCTAGGAATATACCTGACTAGGAAGAATCTTAAAACCCATGGATATATATGTCTCCGTAAGAGAATCAAGCGTGTGTACAGCGGCGGAAATGCAGCAGTGAAAATCCGATAAACCCAATTATCAAAATAAATTTCGAAAACAAAACACAAAGACAGTGAAATAGAGAGCAATTCTTAAATAATTCACTCAGGGCATCTGATGCAACCGGCATTACCACATCTACACCCAGAGCTGGTTGAGACATAAGGCTGGACACTTCAGGCTGATAGCACTGGTTTGTTTCGGTGAGCAAATGCAGACCCTTTGAAGTCATACTGCATGGACCCATTCCATGGGTCCCAACTCTCCAGGTTCAAGGGATTCTTCCTCCAGCTAAAACATGCATGGGAAACCCAGAGTATCGTCCACCGTGTGATTGGGAAACGATTTAAAATGCATCTCAGTTTTCGTATCCTGGTCCTCGGGTTCACCATTCCAGATGCTTTACTAACACTCTCCCCGCTTGGAGAGTCAGTGCATTTAACCTCCTGTTTCGCACAGCTTGCAATTTCTGTGCAAGATGAACAGGAATAGGGAGAACCAATGAGAGACTAGCTGCAGGTGTCTGCACGGGCAAATGTAAGGCTCATTGCCCACCAGGAAGAGGAATTAAACAAAGGCTCAGTGTGCCCTGCTGGAAACAGATTAGGGCCTGAAGCAATCATGCGGTTTTGTGCCCAGCTCACAAGAAAGCGAGTTGAAGAAAGGAGCTCAGGGGCACTGTACTTCACAAACCTGCAGAGTCATAAATGACAGCTATCCTCCAAAAATATATTGAAGTAAGCCTGCGAAGGGGACTTGAAAGCGGGGCTGAATTTCAGGAAAACGATTGCAGGGGATAGACTGGAATTGCCCTGAAAGCATAGGAAAAGAGGCACAACGTCGACAATGATGCACTTGGCCAAAAAGGGCGTATGCGTTTTTTCCTGAATATATTCAGGAAAAAACGCATACACCCTTTTTGGCCCACCAAGCAAGCCTGTAAAGGAAATCTGCACTACAATGAAATCTCACTGCCCCCCCGGGCAAAAGGGCCATCTGAAAAAAGTGTAAAATCCAGAAAGGTAGGACAGGATATGGAGAACAGGGAGCCTTGTTATGCTGATTGGTAGGATGTAAATTGCCAGCAGCCACCCTGGAGAAGTGTATGGTGTTTCCTGAAACACGTAAGAAACAAAGCAACACAGCCTATGGCACTTCCACTTATGGTCCTATAGCTTACGGAAATTAAAATCAAAAACAGACAGCCACCCCAATATTTGGGACGGCTGTGTTCCCAAGAAGCTCGTCTACAGTATCAGGTAAATATCCCAGAAAGCAAAAAATGGATAAAGAAGTTGTGGCACGTACGTACAATGCAATATCACTCAGCAATGAAATCTGTGTCATCAGGCCCGTAGCGGCATAATGAGTGGATGCAGGTACAGTGATTCTACGTGAACTACGTCACACAGAAAAAGAAACATCATAAGATATCACTAATACACGGAATGTAAACTTCACTACACATGAACTGAATTACAAAACAGAACAGGGTCTCAAATTTAGAAAACCAACTAGTGCTTGCTTATGGGGAAAGGTGCGTTGGGGTGCTGCATAAAACCAGAGACTGAAATTAGCACAGATAACATTCCATAAGCCAAATATGTAATAGACAAGACCTACTCCTTGCTCAACGAAATGGACTCAACACCACATATTCAACGCCTAGTAATATACCTGACTAGGAAGAATCTTAAAACCCATGGATATATATGTCTCCGTAAGAGAATCAAGCGTGTGTACAGCGGCGGAAATGCAGCAGTGAAAATCCGATAAATCCCATTATCAAAATAAATTTCGAAAACAAAACACAAAGACAGTGAAATAGAGAGCAATTCTTAAATAATTCACTCAGGGCATGTGATGCAACCGGGATTGACCACATCTACACCCAGAGCTGGTTGAGACATAAGGCTGGACACTTCTGGCTCATAGCACTGGTGAGTTTCGGTGAGCAAATGCAGACCCTTTGAAGTCATACTGCATGGTACCCATTCCATGGGTCCCAACTCTCCAGGTTCAAGGCATTCTTCCTCCAGCTAAAACATGCATGGGAAACCCAGAGTATCGTCCACCGTGTGATTGGGAAATGATTTAAAATGCATCTCAGTTTTCGTTTCCTGGTCCTCGGGTTCACCATTCCAGATGCTTTACTAACACTCTCCCCGCTTGGAGAGTCAGTGCCTTTAACCTCCTGTTTGGCACAGCTTGCCATTTCGGTGCAAGATGAACAGGAATAGGGAGAACCAATGAGAGACTAGCTGTAGGTGTCTGCACGGGCAAATGTAACGCTCATTGCCCACCAGGAAGAGGAATTAAACAAAGGCTCAGTGTGCCCTGCTGGAAACAGATTAGGGCCTGAAGCAATCCTGCGGTTTTGTGCCCAGCTCACAAGAAAGCGAGTTGAAGAAAGGAGCTCAGGGGCACTGTACTTCACAAACCTGCAGAGTTATAAATGACAGCTATCCTCCAAAAATATATTGAAGTAAGCCTGCGAAGGGGACTTGAAAGCGGGGCTGAATTTCAGGAAAACGATTGCAGGGGGTAGACTGGAATTGCCCTGAAAGCATAGGAAAAGAGGCACAACGTCGACAATGATGCACTTGGCCAAAAAGGGCGTATGCGTTTTTTCCTGAATATATTCAGGAAAAAACGCATACGCCCTTTTTGGCCAACCAAGCAAGCCTGTAAAGGAAATCTGCACTACAATGAAATCTCACTGCCCCCCCGGGCAAAAGGGCCATCTGAAAAAAGTGTAAAATCCAGAAAGGTAGGACAGGATATGGAGAACAGGGAGCCTTGTTATGCTGATTGGCAGGATGTAAATTGCCAGCAGCCACCCTGGAGAAGTGTATGGTGTTTCCTGAAACACGTAAGAAACAAAGCAACACAGCCTATGGCACTTCCACTTATGGTCCTATAGCTTACGGAAATTAAAATCAAAAACAGACAGCCACCCCAATATTTGGGACGGCTGTGTTCACAAGAAGCTCGTCTACAGTATCAGGTAAATATCCCAGAAAGCAAAAAATGGATAAAGAAGTTGTGGCACGTACGTGCAATGCAATATCACTCAGCAATGAAATCTGTGTCATCAGGCCCGTAGCGGCATAGTAAGTGGATGCAGGTACGGTGATTCTACGTGAACTACGTCACACAGAAAAAGAAACATCATAAGATATCACTAATACACGGAATGTAAACTTCACTACACATGAACTGAATTACAAAACAGAACAGGGTCTCAAATTTAGAAGACCAACTAGTGCTTGCTTATGGGGAAAGGTGCGTTGGGGTGCTGCATAAAACCAGAGACTGAAATTAGCACAGATAACATTCCATAAGCCAAATATGTAATAGACAAGACCTACTCCTTGCTCAACGAAATGGACTCAACACCACATATTCAACGCCTAGGAATATACCTGACTAGGAAGAATCTTAAAACCCATGGATATATATGTCTCCGTAAGAGAATCAAGCGTGTGTACAGCGGCGGAAATGCAGCAGTGAAAATCCAATAAATCCCATTATCAAAATAAATTTCGAAAACAAAACACAAAGACAGTGAAATAGAGAGCAATTCTTAAATAATTCACTCAGGGCATGTGATGCAACCGGGATTGACCACATCTACACCCAGAGCTGGTTGAGACATAAGGCTGGACACTTCAGGCTGATAGCATTGGTGAGTTCCGGTGAGCAAATGCAGACCCTTTGAAGTCATACTGCATGGTACCCATTCCATGGGTCCCAACTCTCCAGGTTCAAGGGATTCTTCCTCCAGCTAAAACATGCATGGGAAACACAGAGTATCGTCCACCGTGTGATTGGGAAATGATTTAAAATGCATCTCAGTTTTCGTTTCCTTGTCCTCGGGTTCACCATTCCAGATGCTTTACTAACACTCTCTCCGCTTGGAGAGTCAGTGCCTTTAACCTCCTGTTTGGCACAGCTTGCAATTTCTGTGCAAGATGAACAGGAATAGGGAGAACCAATGAGAGACTAGCTGTAGGTGTCTGCACGGGCAAATGTAACGCTCATTGCCCACCAGGAAGAGGAATTAAACAAAGGCTCAGTGTGCCCTGCGGGAAACAGATTAGGGCCTGAAGCATTCCTGCGGTTTTGTGCCCAGCTCACAAGAAAGCGAGTTGAAGAAAGGAGCTCAGGGGCACTGTACTTCACAAACCTGCAGAGTTATAAATGACAGCTATCCTCCAAAAATATATTGAAGTAAGCCTGCGAAGGGGACTTGAAAGCGGGGCTGAATTTCAGGAAAACGATTGCAGGGGGTAGACTGGAATTGCCCTGAAAGCATAGGAAAAGAGGCACAACTTCGACAATGATGCACTTGGCCAAAAAGGGCGTATGCGTTTTTTCCTGAATATATTCAGGAAAAAACGCATATGCCCTTTTTGGCCAACCAAGCAAGCCTGTAAAGGAAATCTGCACTACAATGAAATCTCACTGCCCCCCCGGGCAAAAGGGCCATCTGAAAAAAGTGTAAAATCCAGAAAGGTAGGACAGGATATGGAGAACAGGGAGCCTTGTTATGCTGATTGGCAGGATGTAAATTGCCAGCAGCCACCCTGGAGAAGTGTATGGTGTTTCCTGAAACACGTAAGAAACAAAGCAACACAGCCTATGGCACTTCCACTTATGGTCCTATAGCTTACGGAAATTAAAATCAAAAACAGACAGCCACCCCAATATTTGGGACGGCTGTGTTCACAAGAAGCTCGTCTACAGTATCAGGTAAATATCCCAGAAAGCAAAAAATGGATAAAGAAGTTGTGGCACGTACGTGCAATGCAATATCACTCAGCAATGAAATCTGTGTCATCAGGCCCGTAGCGGCATAGTAAGTGGATGCAGGTACGGTGATTCTACGTGAACTACGTCACACAGAAAAAGAAACATCATAAGATATCACTAATACACGGAATGTAAACTTGACTACACATGAACTGAATTACAAAAAAGAACAGGGTCTCAAATTTAGAAAACCAACTAGTGCTTGCTTATGGGGAAAGGTGCGTTGGGGTGCTGCATAAAACCAGAGACTGAAATTAGCACAGATAACTTTCCATAAGCCAAATATGTAATAGACAAGACCTACTCCTTGCTCAACGAAATGGACCCAACACCACATATTCAACGCCTAGGAATATACCTGACTAGGAAGAATCTTAAAACCCATGGATATATATGTCTCCGTAAGAGAATCAAGCGTGTGTACAGCGGCCGAAACGCAGCAGTGAAAATCCGATAAATCCCATTATCAAAATAAATTTCGAAAACAAAACACAAAGACAGTGAAATAGAGAGCAATTCTTAAATAATTCACTCAGGGCATGTGATGCAACCGGGATTGACCACATCTACACCCAGAGCTGGTTGAGACATAAGGCTGGACACTTCAGGCTGATAGCATTGGTGAGTTTCGGTGAGCAAATGCAGACCCTTTGAAGTCATACTGCATGGTACCCATTCCATGGGTCCCAACTCTCCAGGTTCAAGGGATTCTTCCTCCAGCTTAAACATGCATGGGAAATCCAGAGTATCGTCCACCGTGTGATTGGGAAATGATTTAAAATGCATCTCAGTTTTCGTATCCTGTTCCTCGGGTTCACCATTCCAGATGATTTACTATCACTCTCCCCGCTTGGAGAGTCAGTGCCTTTAACCTCCTGTTTCGCACAGCTTGCAATTTCTGTGCAAGATGAACAGGAATAGGGAGAACCAATGAGAGACTAGCTGTAGGTGTCTGCACGGGCAAATGTAACGCTCATTGCCCACCAGGAAGAGGAATTAAACAAAGGCTCAGTGTGCCCTGCTGGAAACAGATTAGGGCCTGAAGCAATCCTGCGGTTTTGTGCCCAGCTCACAAGAAAGCGAGTTGAAGAAAGGAGTTCAGGGGCACTGTACTTCACAAACCTGCAGAGTTATAAATGACAGCTATCCTCCAAAAATATATTGAAGTAAGCCTGCGAAGGGGACTTGAAAGCGGGGCAGAATTTCAGGAAAACGATTGCAGGGGGTAGACTGGAATTGCCCTGAAAGCATAGGAAAAGAGGCACAACGTCGACAATGATGCACTTGGCCAAAAAGGGCATATGCGTTTTTTCCTGAATATATTCAGGAAAAAACGCATACGCCCTTTTTGGCCAACCAAGCAAGCCTGTAAAGGAAATCTGCACTACAATGAAATCTCACTGCCCCCCCGGGCAAAAGGGCCATCTGAAAAAAGTGTAAAATCCAGAAAGGTAGGACAGGATATGGAGAACAGGGAGCCTTGTTATGCTGATTGGCAGGATGTAAATTGCCAGCAGCCACCCTGGAGAAGTGTATGGTGTTTCCTGAAACACGTAAGAAACAAAGCAACACAGCTTATGGCACTTCCACTTATGGTCCTATAGCTTACGGAAATTAAAATCAAAAACAGACAGCCACCCCAATATTTGGGACGGCTGTGTTCACAAGAAGCTCGTCTACAGTATCAGGTAAATATCCCAGAAAGCAAAAAATGGATAAAGAAGTTGTGGCACGTACGTGCAATGCAATATCACTCAGCAATGAAATCTGTGTCATCAGGCCCGTAGCGGCATAGTAAGTGGATGCAGGTACGGTGATTCTACGTGAACTACATCACACAGAAAAAGAAACATCATAAGATATCACTAATACACGGAATGTAAACTTGACTACACATGAACTGAATTACAAAACAGAACAGGGTCTCAAATTTAGAAAACCAACTAGTGCTTGCTTATGGGGAAAGGTGCGTTGGGGTGCTGCATAAAACCAGAGACTGAAATTAGCACAGATAACTTACCATAAGCCAAATATGTAATAGACAAGACCTACTCCTTGCTCAACGAAATGGACCCAACACCACATATTCAACGCCTAGGAATATACCTGACTAGGAAGAATCTTAAAACCCATGGATATATATGTCTCCGTAAGAGAATCAAGCGTGGGTACAGTGGCCGAAACGCAGCAGTGGAAATCCGATAAATCCCATTATCAAAATAAATTTCGAAAACAAAACACAAAGACAGTGAAATAGAGAGCAATTCTTAACTAATTCACTCAGGGCATGTGATGCAACCGGGATTGACCACATCTACACCCAGAGCTGGTTGAGACATAAGGCTGGACACTTCAGGCTGATAGCACTGGTGAGTTTCGGTGAGCAAATGCAGACCCTTTGAAGTCATACTGCATGGTACCCATTCCATGGGTCCCAACTCTCCAGGTTCAAGGCATTCTTCCTCCAGCTAAAACATGCATGGGAAACCCAGAGTATTGTCCACCGTGTGATTGGGAAACGATTTAAAATGCATCTCAGTTTTCGTATCCTGGTCCTCGGGTTCACCATTCCAGATGCTTTACTAACACTCTCCCCGCTTGGAGAGTCAGTGCCTTTAACCTCCTGTTTGGCACAGCTTGCCATTTCTGTGCAAGATGAACAGGAATAGGGAGAACCAATGAGAGACTAGCTGTAGGTGTCTGCACGGGCAAATGTAACGCTCATTGCCCACCAGGAAGAGGAATTAAACAAAGGCTCAGTGTGCCCTGCTGGAAACAGATTAGGGCCTGAAGCAATCCTGCGGTTTTGTGCCCAGCTCACAAGAAAGCGAGTTGAAGAAAGGAGCTCAGGGGCACTGTACTTCACAAACCTGCAGAGTTATAAATGACAGCTATCCTCCAAAAATATATTGAAGTAAGCCTGCGAAGGGGACTTGAAAGCGGGGCAGAATATCAGGAAAACGATTGCAGGGGGTAGACTGGAATTGCCCTGAAAGCATAGGAAAAGAGGCACAACGTCGACAATGATGCACTTGGCCAAAAAGGGCGTATGCGTTTTTTCCTGAATATATTCAGGAAAAAACGCATACGCCCTTTTTGGCCAACCAAGCAAGCCTGTAAAGGAAATCTGCACTACAATGAAATCTCACTGCCCTCCCGGGCAAAAGGGCCATCTGAAAAAAGTGTAAAATCCAGAAAGGTAGGACAGGATATGGAGAACACGGAGCCTTGTTATGCTGATTGGCAGGATGTAAATTGCCAGCAGCCACCCTGGAGAAGTGTATGGTGTTTCCTGAAACACGTAAGAAACAAAGCAACACAGCCTATGGCACTTCCACTTATGGTCCTATAGCTTACGGAAATTAAAATCAAAAACAGACAGCCACCCCAATATTTGGGACGGCTGTGTTCACAAGAAGCTCGTCTACAGTATCAGGTAAATATCCCAGAAAGCAAAAAATGGATAAAGAAGTTGTGGCACGTACGTGCAATGCAATATCACTCAGCAATGAAATCTGTGTCATCAGGCCCGTAGCGGCATAGTAAGTGGATGCAGGTACGGTGATTCTACGTGAACTACGTCACACAGAAAAAGAAACATCATAAGATATCACTAATACACGGAATGTAAACTTGACTACACATGAACTGAATTACAAAACAGAACAGGGTCTCAAATTTAGAAAACCAACTAGTGCTTGCTTATGGGGAAAGGTACCTTGGGGTGCTGCATAAAACCAGAGACGGAAATTAGCACAGATAACATTCCATAAGCCAAATATGTAATAGACAAGACCTACTCCTTGCTCAACGAAATGGACTCAACACCACATATTCAACGCCTAGGAATATACCTGACTAGGAAGAATCTTAAAACCCATGGATATATATGTCTCCGTAAGAGAATCAAGCGTGTGTACAGCAGCGGAAATGCAGCAGTGAAAATCCGATAAATCCCATTATCAAAATAAATTTCGAAAACAAAACACAAAGACAGTGAAATAGAGAGCAATTCTTAAATAATTCACTCAGGTCATGTGATGCAACCGGGATTGACCACATCTACACCCAGAGCTGGTTGAGACATAAGGCTGGACACTTCAGGCTGATAGCACTGGTGAGTTTCGGTGAGCAAATGCAGACCCTTTGAAGTCATACTGCATGGTACCCATTCCATGGGTCCCAACTCTCCAGGTTCAAGGCATTCTTCCTCCAGCTAAAACATGCATGGGAAACCCAGAGTATCGTCCACCGTGTGATTGGGAAACGATTTAAAATGCATCTCAGTTTTCGTATCCTGGTCCTCGGGTTCACCATTCCAGATGCTTTACTAACACTCTCCCCGCTTGGAGAGTCAGTGCCTTTAACCTCCTGTTTGGCACAGCTTGCCATTTCTGTGCAAGATGAACAGGAATAGGGAGAACCAATGAGAGACTAGCTGTAGGTGTCTGCACGGGCAAATGTAACGCTCATTGCCCACCAGGAAGAGGAATTAAACAAAGGCTCAGTGTGCCCTGCTGGAAACAGATTAGGGCCTGAAGCAATCCTGCGGTTTTGTGCCCAGCTCACAAGAAAGCGAGTTGAAGAAAGGAGCTCAGGGGAACTGTACTTCACAAACCTGCAGAGTTATAAATGACAGCTATCCTCCAAAAATATATTGAAGTAAGCCTGTGAAGGGGACTTGAAAGCGGGGCAGAATTTCAGGAAAACGATTGCAGGGGGTAGACTGGAATTGCCCTGAAAGCATAGGAAAAGAGGCACAACGTCGACAATGATGCACTTGGCCAAAAAGGGCGTATGCGTTTTTTCCTGAATATATTCAGGAAAAAACGCATACGCCCTTTTTGGCCAACCAAGCAAGCCTGTAAAGGAAATCTGCACTACAATGAAATCTCACTGCCCACCCCCCGGGGCAAAAGGGCCATCTGAAAAAAGTGTAAAATCCAGAAAGGTAGGACAGGATATGGAGAACAGGGAGCCTTGTTATGCTGATTGGCAGGATGTAAATTGCCAGCAGCCACCCTGGAGAAGTGTATGGTGTTTCCTGAAACACGTAAGAAACAAAGCAACACAGCCTATGGCACTTCCACTTATGGTCCTATAGCTTACGGAAATTAAAATCAAAAACAGACAGCCACCCCAATATTTGGAACGGCTGTGTTCACAAGAAGCTCGTCTACAGTATCAGGTAAATATCCCAGAAAGCAAAAAATGGATAAAGAAGTTGTGGCACGTACGTACAATGCAATATCACTCAGCAATGAAATCTGTGTCATCAGGCCCGTAGCGGCATAGTGAGTGGATGCAGGTACGGTGATTCTACGTGAACTACGTCACACAGAAAAAGAAACATCATAAGATATCACTAATACACGGAATGTAAACTTGACTACACATGAACTGAATTACAAAAAAGAACAGGGTCTCAAATTTAGAAAACCAACTAGTGCTTGCTTATGGGGAAAGGTGCCTTGGGGGGCTGCATAAAACCAGAGACTGAAATTAGCACAGATAACTTTCCATAAGCCAAATATGTAATAGACAAGACCTACTCCTTGCTCAACGAAATGGACCCAACACCACATATTCAACGCCTAGGAATATACCTGACTAGGAAGAATCTTAAAACCCATGGATATATATGTCTCCGTAAGAGAATCAAGCGTGTGTACAGTGGCCGAAACGCAGCAGTGAAAATCCGATAAATCCCATTATCAAAATAAATTTCGAAAACAAAACACAAAGACAGTGAAACAGAGAGCAATTCTTAACTAATTCACTCAGGGCATGTGATGCAACCGGGATTGACCACATCTACACCCAGAGCTGGTTGAGACATAAGGCTGGACACTTCAGGCTGATAGCATTGGTGAGTTTCGGTGAGCAAATGCAGACCCTTTGAAGTCATACTGCATGGTACCCATTCCATGGGTCCCAACTCTCCAGGTTCAAGGGATTCTTCCTCCAGCTAAAACATGCATGGGAAACCCAGAGTATCGTCCACCGTGTGATTGGGAAATGATTTAAAATGCATCTCAGTTTTCGTTTCCTGGTCCTCGGGTTCACCATTCCAGATGCTTTACTAACACTCTCCCCGCTGGGAGAGTCAGTGCCTTTAAACTCCTGTTTCGCACAGCTTGCAAATTCTGTGCAAGATGAACAGGAATAGGGAGAACCAATGAGAGACTAGCTGTAGGTGTCTGCACGGGCAAATGTAACGCTCATTGCCCACCAGGAAGATTAATTAAACAAAGGCTCAGTGTGCCCTGCTGGAAACAGATTAGGGCCTGAAGCAATCCTGCGGTTTTGTGCCCAGCTCACAAGAAAGCGAGTTGAAGAAAGGAGCTCAGGGGCACTGTACTTCACAAACCTGCAGAGTTATAAATGACAGCTATCCTCCAAAAATATATTGAAGTAAGTCTGCGAAGGGGACTTGAAAGCGGGGCTGAATTTCAGGAATACGATTGCAGGGGGTAGACTGGAATTGCCCTGAATATATTCAGGAAAAAACGCATACGCCCTTTTTGGCCAACCAAGCAAGCCTGTAAAGGAAATCTGCACTACAATGAAATCTCACTGCCCCCCCCGGGCAAAAGGGCCATCTGAAAAAAGTGTAAAATCCAGAAAGGTAGGACAGGATATGGAGAACAGGGAGCCTTGTTATGCTGATTGGCAGGATGTAAATTGCCAGCAGCCACCCTGGAGAAGTGTATGGTGTTTCCTGAAACACGTAAGAAACAAAGCAACACAGCCTATGGCACTTCCACTTATGGTCCTATAGCTTACGGAAATTAAAATCAAAAACAGACAGCCACCCCAATATTTGGGACGGCTGTGTTCACAAGAAGCTCGTCTACAGTATCGGGTAAATATCCCAGAAAGCAAAATATGGATAAAGAAGTTGTGGCACGTACGTACAATGCAATATCACTCAGCAATGAAATCTGTGTCATCAGGCCCGTAGCGGCATAGTGAGTGGATGCAGGTACGGTGATTCTACGTGAACTACGTCACACAGAAAAAGAAACATCATAAGATATCACTAATACACGGAATGTAAACTTGACTACACATAAACTGAATTACAAAACAGAACAGGGTCTCAAATTTAGAAAACCAACTAGTGCTTGCTTATGGGGAAAGGTGCCTTGGGGTGCTGCATAAAACCAGAGACGGAAATTAGCACAGATAACTTTCCATAAGCCAAATATGTAATAGACAAGACCTACTCCTTGCTCAACGAAATGGACCCAACACCACATATTCAACGCCTAGGAATATACCTGACTAGGAAGAATCTTAAAACCCATGGATATATATGTCTCCGTAAGAGAATCAAGCGTGTGTACAGCGGCGGAAATGCAGCAGTGAAAATCCGATAAATCCCATTATCAAAATAAATTTGGAAAACAAAACACAAAGACAGTGAAATAGAGAGCAATTCTTAAATAATTCACTCAGGGCATGTGATGCAACCGGGATTGACCACATCTACACCCAGAGCTGGTTGACAATTAAGGCTGGACACTTCAGGCTGATAGCACTGGTGAGTTTCGGTGAGCAAATGCAGACCCTTTGAAGTCATACTGCATGGTACCCATTCCATGGGTCCCAACTCTCCAGGTTCAAGGCATTCTTCCTCCAGCTAAAACATGCATGGGAAACCCAGAGTATCGTCCACCGTGTGATTGGGAAACGATTTAAAATGCATCTCAGTTTTCGTATCCTGGTCCTCGGGTTCACCATTCCAGATGCTTTACTAACACTCTCCCCGCTTGGAGAGTCAGTGCCTTTAACCTCCTGTTTCGCACAGCTTGCAATTTCTGTGCAAGATGAACAGGAATAGGGAGAACCAATGAGAGACTAGCTGTAGGTGTCTGCACGGGCAAATGTAACGCTCATTGCCCACCAGGAAGATTAATTAAACAAAGGCTCAGTGTGCCCTGCTGGAAACAGATTAGGGCCTGAAGCAATCCTGCGCTTTTGTGCCCAGCTCACAAGAAAGCGAGTTGAAGAAAGGAGCTCAGGGGCACTGTACTTCACAAACCTGCACAGTTATAAATGACAGCTATCCTCCAAAAATATATTGAAGTAAGTCTGCGAAGGGGACTTGAAAGCGGGGCTGAATTTCAGGAAAACGATTGCAGGGGGTAGACTGGAATTGTCCTGAAAGCATAGGAAAAGAGGCACAACGTCGACAATGATGCACTTGGCCAAAAAGGGCGTATGCGTTTTTTCCTGAATATATTCAGGAAAAAACGCATACGCCCTTTTTGGCCAACCAAGCAAGCCTGTAAAGGAAATCTGCACTACAATGAAATCTCACTGCCCCCCCCCCCCGGGGCAAAAGGGCCATCTGAAAAAAGTGTAAAATCCAGAAAGGTAGGACAGGATATGGAGAACAGGGAGCCTTGTTATGCTGATTGGCAGGATGTAAATTGCCAGCAGCCACCCTGGAGAAGTGTATGGTGTTTCCTGAAACACGTAAGAAACAAAGCAACACAGCCTATGGCACTTCCACTTATGGTCCTATAGCTTACGGAAATTAAAATCAAAAACAGACAGCCACCCCAATATTTGGAACGGCTGTGTTCACAAGAAGCTCGTCTACAGTATCAGGTAAATATCCGAGAAAGCAAAAAATGGATAAAGAAGTTGTGGCACGTACGTACAATGCAATATCACTCAGCAATGAAATCTGTGTCATCAGGCCCGTAGCGGCATAGTGAGTGGATGCAGGTACGGTGATTCTACGTGAACTACGTCACACAGAAAAAGAAACATCATAAGATATCACTAATACACGGAATGTAAACTTGACTACACATGAACTGAATTACAAAAAAGAACAGGGTCTCAAATTTAGAAAACCAACTAGTGCTTGCTTATGGGGAAAGGTGCCTTGGGGGGCTGCATAAAACCAGAGACTGAAATTAGCACAGATAACTTTCCATAAGCCAAATATGTAATAGACAAGACCTACTCCTTGCTCAACGAAATGGACCCAACACCACATATTCAACGCCTAGGAATATACCTGACTAGGAAGAATCTTAAAACCCATGGATATATATGTCTCCGTAAGAGAATCAAGCGTGTGTACAGTGGCCGAAAGGCAGCAGTGAAAATCCGATAAATCCCATTATCAAAATAAATTTCGAAAACAAAACACAAAGACAGTGAAATAGAGAGCAATTCTTAACTAATTCACTCAGGGCATGTGATGCAACCGGGATTGACCACATCTACACCCAGAGCTGGTTGAGACATAAGGCTGGACACTTCAGGCTGATAGCAGTGGTGAGTTTCGGTGAGCAAATGCAGACCCTTTGAAGTCATACTGCATGGTACCCATTCCATGGGTCCCAACTCTCCAGGTTCAAGGGATTCTTCCTCCAGCTAAAACATGCATGGGAAACCCAGAGTATCGTCCACCGTGTGATTGGGAAATGATTTAAAATGCATCTCAGTTTTCGTTTCCTGGTCCTCGGGTTCACCATTCCAGATGCTTTACTAACACTCTCCCCGCTTGGAGAGTCAGTGCCTTTAACCTCCTGTTTGGCACAGCTTGCAATTTCTGTGCAAGATGAACAGGAATAGGGAGAACCAATGAGAGACTAGCTGTAGGTGTCTGCACGGGCAAATGTAACGCTCATTGCCCACCAGGAAGATTAATTAAACAAAGGCTCAGTGTGCCCTGCTGGAAACAGATTAGGGCCTGAAGCAATCCTGCGGTTTTGTGCCCAGCTCACAAGAAAGCGAGTTGAAGAAAGGAGCTCAGGGGCACTGTACTTCACAAACCTGCAGAGTTATAAATGACAGCTATCCTCCAAAAATATATTGAAGTAAGTCTGTGAAGGGGACTTGAAAGCGGGGCTGAATTTCAGGAAAACGATTGCAGGGTGTAGACTGGAATTGCCCTGAATATATTCAGGAAAAAACGCATACGCCCTTTTTGGCCAACCAAGCAAGCCTGTAAAGGAAATCTGCACTACAATGAAATCTCAGTGCCCCCCCGGGCAAAAGGGCCATCTGAAAAAAGTGTAAAATCCAGAAAGGTAGGACAGGATATGGAGAACAGGGAGCCTTGTTATGCTGATTGGCAGGATGTAAATTGCCAGCAGCCACCCTGGAGAAGTGTATGGTGTTTCCTGAAACACGTAAGAAACAAAGCAACACAGCCTATGGCACTTCCACTTATGGTCCTATAGCTTACGGAAATTAAAATCAAAAACAGACAGCCACCCCAATATTTGGGACGGCTGTGTTCACAAGAAGCTCGTCTACAGTATCAGGTAAATATCCCAGAAAGCAAAATATGGATAAAGAAGTTGTGGCACGTACGTACAATGCAATATCACTCAGCAATGAAATCTGTGTCATCAGGCCCGTAGCGGCATAGTGAGTGGATGCAGGTACGGTGATTCTACGTGAACTACGTCACACAGAAAAAGAAACATCATAAGATATCACTAATACACGGAATGTAAACTTGACTACACATAAACTGAATTACAAAACAGAACAGGGTCTCAAATTTAGAAAACCAACTAGTGCTTGCTTATGGGGAAAGGTGCCTTGGGGTGCTGCATAAAACCAGAGACGGAAATTAGCACAGATAACTTTCCATAAGCCAAATATGTAATAGACAAGACCTACTCCTTGCTCAACGAAATGGACCCAACACCACATATTCAACGCCTAGGAATATACCTGACTAGGAAGAATCTTAAAACCCATGGATATATATGTCTCCGTAAGAGAATCAAGCGTGTGTACAGCGGCGGAAATGCAGCAGTGAAAATCCGATAAATCCCATTATCAAAATAAATTTCGAAAACAAAACACAAAGACAGTGAAATAGAGAGCAATTCTTAACTAATTCACTCAGGGCATGTGATGCAACCGGGATTGACCACATCTACACCCAGAGCTGGTTGAGACATAAGGCTGGACACTTCAGGCTGATAGCATTGGTGAGTTTCGGTGAGCAAATGCAGACCCTTTGAAGTCATACTGCATGGTACCCATTCCATGGGTCCCAACTCTCCAGTTTCAAGGGATTCTTCCTCCAGCTAAAACATGCATGGGAAACCCAGAGTATCGTCCACCGTGTGATTGGGAAATGATTTAAAATGCATCTCAGTTTTCGTTTCCTGGTCCTCGGGTTCACCATTCCAGATGCTTTACTAACACTCTCCCCGCTTGGAGAGTCAGTGCCTTTAACCTCCTGTTTGGCACAGCTTGCAATTTCTGTGCAAGATGAACAGGAATAGGGAGAACCAATGAGAGACTAGCTGTAGGTGTCTGCACGGGCAAATGTAACGCTCATTGCCCACCAGGAAGAGGAATTAAACAAAGGCTCAGTGTGCCCTGCTGGAAACAGATTAGGGCCTGAAGCAATCCTGCGGTTTTGTGCCCAGCTCACAAGAAAGCGAGTTGAAGAAAGGAGCTCAGGGGCACTGTACTTCACAAACCTGCAGAGTTATAAATGACAGCTATCCTCCAAAAATATATTGAAGTAAGCCTGCGAAGGGGACTTGAAAGCGGGGCTGAATTTCAGGAAAACGATTGCAGGGGGTAGACTGGAATTGCCCTGAAAGCATAGGAAAAGAGGCACAACGTCGACAATGATGCACTTGGCCAAAAAGGGCGTATGCGTTTTTTCCTGAATATATTCAGGAAAAAACGCATACGCCCTTTTTGGCCAACCAAGCAAGCCTGTAAAGGAAATCTGCACTACAATGAAATCTCACTGCCCCCCCGGGCAAAAGGGCCATCTGAAAAAAGTGTAAAATCCAGAAAGGTAGGACAGGATATGGAGAACAGGGAGCCTTGTTATGCTGATTGGCAGGATGTAAATTGCCAGCAGCCACCCTGGAGAAGTGTATGGTGTTTCCTGAAACACGTAAGAAACAAAGCAACACAGCCTATGGCACTTCCACTTATGGTCCTATAGCTTACGGAAATTAAAATCAAAAACAGACAGCCACCCCAATATTTGGGACGGCTGTGTTCACAAGAAGCTCGTCTACAGTATCAGGTAAATATCCCAGAAAGCAAAAAATGGATAAAGAAGTTGTGGCACGTACGTGCAATGCAATATCACTCAGCAATGAAATCTGTGTCATCAGGCCCGTAGCGGCATAGTAAGTGGATGCAGGTACGGTGATTCTACGTGAACTACGTCACACAGAAAAAGAAACATCATAAGATATCACTAATACACGGAATGTAAACTTGACTACACATGAACTGAATTACAAAACAGAACAGGGTCTCAAATTTAGAAAACCAACTAGTGCTTGCTTATGGGGAAAGGTGCGTTGGGGTGCTGCATAAAACCAGAGACTGAAATTAGCACAGATAACATTCCATAAGCCAAATATGTAATAGACAAGACCTACTCCTTGCTCAACGAAATGGACTCAACACCACATATTCAACGCCTAGGAATATACCTGACTAGGAAGAATCTTAAAACCCATGGATATATATGTCTCCGTAAGAGAATCAAGCGTGTGTACAGCGGCGGAAATGCAGCAGTGAAAATCCGATAAATCCCATTATCAAAATAAATTTCGAAAACAAAACACAAAGACAGTGAAATAGAGAGCAATTCTTAAATAATTCACTCAGGTCATGTGATGCAACCGGGATTGACCACATCTACACCCAGAGCTGGTTGAGACATAAGGCTGGACACTTCAGGCTGATAGCACTGGTGAGTTTCGGTGAGCAAATGCAGACCCTTTGAAGTCATACTGCATGGTACCCATTCCATGGGTCCCAACTCTCCAGGTTCAAGGCATTCTTCCTCCAGCTAAAACATGCATGGGAAACCCAGAGTATTGTCCACCGTGTGATTGGGAAACGATTTAAAATGCATCTCAGTTTTCGTATCCTGGTCCTCGGGTTCACCATTCCAGATGCTTTACTAACACTCTCCCCGCTTGGAGAGTCAGTGCCTTTAACCTCCTGTTTGGCACAGCTTGCCATTTCTGTGCAAGATGAACAGGAATAGGGAGAACCAATGAGAGACTAGCTGTAGGTGTCTGCACGGGCAAATGTAACGCTCATTGCCCACCAGGAAGAGGAATTAAACAAAGGCTCAGTGTGCCCTGCTGGAAACAGATTAGGGCCTGAAGCAATCCTGCGGTTTTGTGCCCAGCTCACAAGAAAGCGAGTTGAAGAAAGGAGCTCAGGGGCACTGTACTTCACAAACCTGCAGAGTTATAAATGACAGCTATCCTCCAAAAATATATTGAAGTAAGCCTGCGAAGGGGACTTGAAAGCGGGGCTGAATTTCAGGAAAACGATTGCAGGGGGTAGACTGGAATTGCCCTGAAAGCATAGGAAAAGAGGCACAACGTCGACAATGATGCACTTGGCCAAAAAGGGCGTATGCGTTTTTTCCTGAATATATTCAGGAAAAAACGCATACGCCCTTTTTGGCCAACCAAGCAAGCCTGTAAAGGAAATCTGCACTACAATGAAATCTCACTGCCCCCCCGGGCAAAAGGGCCATCTGAAAAAAGTGTAAAATCCAGAAAGGTAGGACAGGATATGGAGAACAGGGAGCCTTGTTATGCTGATTGGCAGGATGTAAATTGCCAGCAGCCACCCTGGAGAAGTGTATGGTGTTTCCTGAAACACGTAAGAAACAAAGCAACACAGCCTATGGCACTTCCACTTATGGTCCTATAGCTTACGGAAATTAAAATCAAAAACAGACAGCCACCCCAATATTTGGGACGGCTGTGTTCACAAGAAGCTCGTCTACAGTATCAGGTAAATATCCCAGAGCGAAAAATGGATAAAGAAGTTGTGGCACGTACGTGCAATGCAATATCACTCAGCAATGAAATCTGTGTCATCAGGCCCGTAGCGGCATAGTAAGTGGATGCAGGTACGGTGATTCTACGTGAACTACGTCACACAGAAAAAGAAACATCATAAGATATCACTAATACACGGAATGTAAACTTGACTACACATGAACTGAATTACAAAACAGAACAGGGTCTCAAATTTAGAAAACCAACTAGTGCTTGCTTATGGGGAAAGGTGCGTTGGGGTGCTGCATAAAACCAGAGACTGAAATTAGCACAGATAACATTCCATAAGCCAAATATGTAATAGACAAGACCTACTCCTTGCTCAACAAAATGGACTCAACACCACATATTCAACGCCTAGGAATATACCTGACTAGGAAGAATCTTAAAACCCATGGATATATATGTCTCCGTAAGAGAATCAAGCGTGTGTACAGCGGCGGAAATGCAGCAGTGAAAATCCGATAAATCCCATTATCAAAATAAATTTCGAAAACAAAACACAAAGACAGTGAAATAGAGAGCAATTCTTAAATAATTCACTCAGGTCATGTGATGCAACCGGGATTGACCACATCTACACCC
The DNA here is from genome assembly GCF_963924675.1 of Phocoena phocoena. Lineage (NCBI taxonomy): Eukaryota > Metazoa > Chordata > Mammalia > Artiodactyla > Phocoenidae > Phocoena > Phocoena phocoena. Next base: position 52,264 of record NW_027077762.1, on the reverse strand, counting down.
AGAGCTGGTTGAGACATAAGGCTGGACACTTCAGGCTGATAGCACTGGTGAGTTTCGGTGAGCAAATGCAGACCCTTTGAAGTCATACTGCATGGTACCCATTCCATGGGTCCCAACTCTCCAGGTTCAAGGCATTCTTCCTCCAGCTAAAACATGCATGGGAAACCCAGAGTATTGTCCACCGTGTGATTGGGAAACGATTTAAAATGCATCTCAGTTTTCGTATCCTGGTCCTCGGGTTCACCATTCCAGATGCTTTACTAACACTCTCCCCGCTTGGAGAGTCAGTGCCTTTAACCTCCTGTTTGGCACAGCTTGCCATTTCTGTGCAAGATGAACAGGAATAGGGAGAACCAATGAGAGACTAGCTGTAGGTGTCTGCACGGGCAAATGTAACGCTCATTGCCCACCAGGAAGAGGAATTAAACAAAGGCTCAGTGTGCCCTGCTGGAAACAGATTAGGGCCTGAAGCAATCCTGCGGTTTTGTGCCCAGCTCACAAGAAAGCGAGTTGAAGAAAGGAGCTCAGGGGCACTGTACTTCACAAACCTGCAGAGTTATAAATGACAGCTATCCTCCAAAAATATATTGAAGTAAGCCTGCGAAGGGGACTTGAAAGCGGGGCTGAATTTCAGGAAAACGATTGCAGGGGGTAGACTGGAATTGCCCTGAAAGCATAGGAAAAGAGGCACAACGTCGACAATGATGCACTTGGCCAAAAAGGGCGTATGCGTTTTTTCCTGAATATATTCAGGAAAAAACGCATACGCCCTTTTTGGCCAACCAAGCAAGCCTGTAAAGGAAATCTGCACTACAATGAAATCTCACTGCCCTCCCGGGCAAAAGGGCCATCTGAAAAAAGTGTAAAATCCAGAAAGGTAGGACAGGATATGGAGAACAGGGAGCCTTGTTATGCTGATTGGCAGGATGTAAATTGCCAGCAGCCACCCTGGAGAAGTGTATGGTGTTTCCTGAAACACGTAAGAAACAAAGCAACACAGCCTATGGCACTTCCACTTATGGTCCTATAGCTTACGGAAATTAAAATCAAAAACAGACAGCCACCCCAATATTTGGGACGGCTGTGTTCACAAGAAGCTCGTCTACAGTATCAGGTAAATATCCCAGAAAGCAAAAAATGGATAAAGAAGTTGTGGCACGTACGTGCAATGCAATATCACTCAGCAATGAAATCTGTGTCATCAGGCCCGTAGCGGCATAGTAAGTGGATGCCGGTACGGTGATTCTACGTGAACTACGTCACACAGAAAAAGAAACATCATAAGATATCACTAATACACGGAATGTAAACTTGACTACACATGAACTGAATTACAAAACAGAACAGGGTCTCAAATTTAGAAAACCAACTAGTGCTTGCTTATGGGGAAAGGTGCCTTGGGGTGCTGCATAAAACCAGAGACGGAAATTAGCACAGATAACATTCCATAAGCCAAATATGTAATAGACAAGACCTACTCCTTGCTCAACGAAATGGACTCAACACCACATATTCAACGCCTAGGAATATACCTGACTAGGAAGAATCTTAAAACCCATGGATATATATGTCTCCGTAAGAGAATCAAGCGTGTGTACAGCAGCGGAAATGCAGCAGTGAAAATCCGATAAATCCCATTATCAAAATAAATTTCGAAAACAAAACACAAAGACAGTGAAATAGAGAGCAATTCTTAAATAATTCACTCAGGTCATGTGATGCAACCGGGATTGACCACATCTACACCCAGAGCTGGTTGAGACATAAGGCTGGACACTTCAGGCTGATAGCACTGGTGAGTTTCGGTGAGCAAATGCAGACCCTTTGAAGTCATACTGCATGGTACCCATTCCATGGGTCCCAACTCTCCAGGTTCAAGGCATTCTTCCTCCAGCTAAAACATGCATGGGAAACCCAGAGTATCATCCACCGTGTGATTGGGAAACGATTTAAAATGCATCTCAGTTTTCGTATCCTGGTCCTCGGGTTCACCATTCCAGATGCTTTACTAACACTCTCCCCGCTTGGAGAGTCAGTGCCTTTAACCTCCTGTTTGGCACAGCTTGCCATTTCTGTGCAAGATGAACAGGAATAGGGAGAACCAATGAGAGACTAGCTGTAGGTGTCTGCACGGGCAAATGTAACGCTCATTGCCCACCAGGAAGAGGAATTAAACAAAGGCTCAGTGTGCCCTGCTGGAAACAGATTAGGGCCTGAAGCAATCCTGCGGTTTTGTGCCCAGCTCACAAGAAAGCGAGTTGAAGAAAGGAGCTCAGGGGCACTGTACTTCACAAACCTGCAGAGTTATAAATGACAGCTATCCTCCAAAAATATATTGAAGTAAGCCTGCGAAGGGGACTTGAAAGCGGGGCAGAATTTCAGGAAAACGATTGCAGGGGGTAGACTGGAATTGCCCTGAAAGCATAGGAAAAGAGACACAACGTCGACAATGATGCACTTGGCCAAAAAGCGCGTATGCGTTTTTTCCTGAATATATTCAGGAAAAAACGCATACGCCCTTTTTGGCCAACCAAGCAAGCCTGTAAAGGAAATCTGCACTACAATGAAATCTCACTGCCCCCCCCCCCGGGCAAAAGGGCCATCTGAAAAAAGTGTAAAATCCAGAAAGGTAGGACAGGATATGGAGAACAGGGAGCCTTGTTATGCTGATTGGCAGGATGTAAATTGCCAGCAGCCACCCTGGAGAAGTGTATGGTGTTTCCTGAAACACGTAAGAAACAAAGCAACACAGCCTATGGCACTTCCACTTATGGTCCTATAGCTTACGGAAATTAAAATCAAAAACAGACAGCCACCCCAATATTTGGAACGGCTGTGTTCACAAGAAGCTCGTCTACAGTATCAGGTAAATATCCCAGAAAGCAAAAAATGGATAAAGAAGTTGTGGCACGTACGTACAATGCAATATCACTCAGCAATGAAATCTGTGTCATCAGGCCCGTAGCGGCATAGTGAGTGGATGCAGGTACGGTGATTCTACGTGAACAACGTCACACAGAAAAAGAAACATCATAAGATATCACTAATACACGGAATGTAAACTTGACTACACATGAACTGAATTACAAAACAGAACAGGGTCTCAAATTTAGAAAACCAACTAGTGCTTGCTTATGGGGAAAGGTGCCTTGGGGGGCTGCATAAAACCAGAGACTGAAATTAGCACAGATAACTTACCATAAGCCAAATATGTAATAGACAAGACCTACTCCTTGCTCAACGAAATGGACCCAACACCACATATTCAACGCCTAGGAATATACCTGACTAGGAAGAATCTTAAAACCCATGGATATATATGTCTCCGTAAGAGAATCAAGCGTGTGTACAGTGGCCGAAACGCAGCAGTGAAAATCCGATAAATCCCATTATCAAAATAAATTTCGAAAACAAAACACAAAGACAGTGAAATAGAGAGCAATTCTTAACTAATTCACTCAGGGCATGTGATGCAACCGGGATTGACCACATCTACACCCAGAGCTGGTTGAGACATAAGGCTGGACACTTCAGGCTGATAGCATTGGTGAGTTTCGGTGAACAAATGCAGACCCTTTGAAGTCATACTGCATGGTACCCATTCCATGGGTCCCAACTCTCCAGGTTCAAGGGATTCTTCCTCCAGCTAAAACATGCATGGGAAACCCAGAGTATCGTCCACCGTGTGATTGGGAAATGATTTAAAATGCATCTCAGTTTTCGTTTCCAGGTCCTCGGGTTCACCATTCCTGATGCTTTACTAACACTCTCCCCGCTTGGAGAGTCAGTGCCTTTAACCTCCTGTTTCGCACAGCTTGCAATTTCTGTGCAAGATGAACAGGAATAGGGAGAACCAATGAGAGACTAGCTGTAGGTGTCTGCACGGGCAAATGTAACGCTCATTGCCCACCAGGAAGATTAATTAAACAAAGGCTCAGTGTGCCCTGCTGGAAACAGATTAGGGCCTGAAGCAATCCTGCGGTTTTGTGCCCAGCTCACAAGAAAGCGAGTTGAAGAAAGGAGCTCAGGGGCACTGTACTTCACAAACCTGCAGAGTTATAAATGACAGCTATCCTCCAAAAATATATTGAAGTAAGTCTGCGAAGGGGACTTGAAAGCGGGGCTGAATTTCAGGAAAACGATTGCAGGGGGTAGACTGGAATTGCCCTGAAAGCATAGGAAAAGAGGCACAACGTCGACAATGATGCACTTGGCCAAAAAGGGCGTATGCGTTTTTTCCTGAATATATTCAGGAAAAAACGCATACGCCCTTTTTGGCCAACCAAGCAAGCCTGTAAAGGAAATCTGCACTACAATGAAATCTCACTGCCCTCCCCCCCGGGCAAAAGGGCCATCTGAAAAAAGTGTAAAATCCAGAAAGGTAGGACAGGATAAGGAGAACAGGGAGCCTTGTTATGCTGATTGGCAGGATGTAAATTGCCAGCAGCCACCCTGGAGAAGTGTATGGTGTTTCCTGAAACACGTAAGAAACAAAGCAACACAGCCTATGGCACTTCCACTTATGGTCCTATAGCTTACGGAAATTAAAATCAAAAACAGACAGCCACCGCAATATTTGGGACGGCTGTGTTCACAAGAAGCTCGTCTACAGTATCAGGTAAATATCCCAGAAAGCAAAAAATGGATAAAGAAGTTGTGGCACGTACGTACAATGCAATATCACTCAGCAATGAAATCTGTGTCATCAGGCCCGTAGCGGCATAGTGAGTGGATGCAGGTACGGTGATTCTACGTGAACTACGTCACACAGAAAAAGAAACATCATAAGATATCACTAATACACGGAATGTAAACTTGACTACACATGAACTGAATTACAAAACAGAACAGGGTCTCAAATTTAGAAAACCAACTAGTGCTTGCTTATGGGGAAAGGTGCGTTGGGGTGCTGCATAAAACCAGAGACTGAAATTAGCACAGATAACATTCCATAAGCCACATATGTAATAGACAAGACCTACTCCTTGCTCAACGAAATGGACTCAACACCACATATTCAACGCCTAGGAATATACCTGACTAGGAAGAATCTTAAAACCCATGGATATATATGTCTCCGTAAGAGAATCAAGCGTGTGTACAGCGGCGGAAATGCAGCAGTGAAAATCCGATAAATCCCATTATCAAAATAAATTTCGAAAACAAAACACAAAGACAGTGAAATAGAGAGCAATTCTTAAATAATTCACTCAGGTCATATGATGCAACCGGGATTGACCACATCTACACCCAGAGCTGGTTGAGACATAAGGCTGGACACTTCAGGCTGATAGCACTGGTGAGTTTCGGTGAGCAAATGCAGACCCTTTGAAGTCATACTGCATGGTACCCATTCCATGGGTCCCAACTCTCCAGGTTCAAGGCATTCTTCCTCCAGCTAAAACATGCATGGGAAACCCAGAGTATTGTCCACCGTGTGATTGGGAAACGATTTAAAATGCATCTCAGTTTTCGTATCCTGGTCCTCGGGTTCACCATTCCAGATGCTTTACTAACACTCTCCCCGCTTGGAGAGTCAGTGCCTTTAACCTCCTGTTTGGCACAGCTTGCCATTTCTGTGCAAGATGAACAGGAATAAGGAGAACCAATGAGAGACTAGCTGTAGGTGTCTGCACGGGCAAATGTAACGCTCATTGCCCACCAGGAAGAGGAATTAAACAAAGGCTCAGTGTGCCCTGCTGGAAACAGATTAGGGCCTGAAGCAATCCTGCGGTTTTGTGCCCAGCTCACAAGAAAGCGAGTTGAAGAAAGGAGCTCAGGGGCACTGTACTTCACAAACCTGCAGAGTTATAAATGACAGCTATCCTCCAAAAATATATTGAAGTAAGCCTGCGAAGGGGACTTGAAAGCGGGGCTGAATTTCAGGAAAACGATTGCAGGGGGTAGACTGGAATTGCCCTGAAAGCATAGGAAAAGAGGCACAACGTCGACAATGATGCACTTGGCCAAAAAGGGCGTATGCGTTTTTTCCTGAATATATTCAGGAAAAAACGCATACGCCCTTTTTGGCCAACCAAGCAAGCCTGTAAAGGAAATCTGCACTACAATGAAATCTCACTGCCCCCCCGGGCAAAAGGGCCATCTGAAAAAAGTGTAAAATCCAGAAAGGTAGGACAGGATATGGAGAACAGGGAGCCTTGTTATGCTGATTGGCAGGATGTAAATTGCCAGCAGCCACCCTGGAGAAGTTTATGGTGTTTCCTGAAACACGTAAGAAACAAAGCAACACAGCCTATGGCACTTCCACTTATGGTCCTATAGCTTACGGATATTAAAATCAAAAACAGACAGCCACCCCAATATTTGGGACGGCTGTGTTCACAAGAAGCTCGTCTACAGTATCAGGTAAATATCCCAGAAAGCAAAAAATGGATAAAGAAGTTGTGGCACGTACGCGCAATGCAATATCACTCAGCAATGAAATCTGTGTCATCAGGCCCGTAGCGGCATAGTAAGTGGATGCAGGTACGGTGATTCTACGTGAACTACGTCACACAGAAAAAGAAACATCATAAAATATCAATAATACACGGAATGTAAACTTGACTACACATGAACTGAATTACAAAACAGAACAGGGTCTCAAATTTAGAAAACCAACTAGTGCTTGGTTATGGGGAAAGGTGCCTTGGGGTGCTGCATAAAACCAGAGACGGAAATTAGCACAGATAACATTCCATAAGCCAAATATGTAATAGACAAGACCTACTCCTTGCTCAACGAAATGGACTCAACACCACATATTCAACGCCTAGGAATATACCTGACTAGGAAGAATCTTAAAACCCATGGATATATATGTCTCCGTAAGAGAATCAAGCGTGTGTACAGCAGCGGAAATGCAGCAGTGAAAATCCGATAAATCCCATTATCAAAATAAATTTCGAAAACAAAACACAAAGACAGTGAAATAGAGAGCAATTCTTAAATAATTCACTCAGGTCATGTGATGCAACCGGGATTGACCACATCTACACCCAGAGCTGGTTGAGACATAAGGCTGGACACTTCAGGCTGATAGCACTGGTTAGTTTCGGTGAGCAAATGCAGACCCTTTGAAGTCATACTGTATGGTACCCATTCCATGGGTCCCAACTCTCCAGGTTCAAGGCATTCTTCCTCCAGCTAAAACATGCATGGGAAACCCAGAGTATCGTCCACCGTGTGATTGGGAAACGATTTAAAATGCATCTCAGTTTTCGTATCCTGGTCCTCGGGTTCACCATTCCAGATGCTTTACTAACACTCTCCCCGCTTGGAGAGTCAGTGCCTTTAACCTCCTGTTTGGCACAGCTTGCCATTTCTGTGCAAGATGAACAGGAATAGGGAGAACCAATGAGAGACTAGCTGTAGGTGTCTGCACGGGCAAATGTAACGCTCATTGCCCACCAGGAAGAGGAATTAAACAAAGGCTCAGTGTGCCCTGCTGGAAACAGATTAGGGCCTGAAGCAATCCTGCGGTTTTGTGCCCAGCTCACAAGAAAGCGAGTTGAAGAAAGGAGCTCAGGGGCACTGTACTTCACAAACCTGCAGAGTTATAAATGACAGCTATCCTCCAAAAATATATTGAAGTAAGCCTGCGAAGGGGACTTGAAAGCGGGGCAGAATTTCAGGAAAACGATTGCAGGGGGTAGACTGGAATTGCCCTGAAAGCATAGGAAAAGAGGCACAACGTCGACAATGATGCACTTGGCCAAAAAGGGCGTATGCGTTTTTTCCTGAATATATTCAGGAAAAAACGCATACGCCCTTTTTGGCCAACCAAGCAAGCCTGTAAAGGAAATCTGCACTACAATGAAATCTCACTGCCCCCCCCCCCGGGCAAAAGGGCCATCTGAAAAAAGTGTAAAATCCAGAAAGGTAGGACAGGATATGGAGAACAGGGAGCCTTGTTATGCTGATTGGCAGGATGTAAATTGCCAGCAGCCACCCTGGAGAAGTGTATGGTGTTTCCTGAAACACGTAAGAAACAAAGCAACACAGCCTATGGCACTTCCACTTATGGTCCTATAGCTTACGGAAATTAAAATCAAAAACAGACAGCCACCCCAATATTTGGGACGGCTGTGTTCACAAGAAGCTCGTCTACAGTATCAGGTAAATATCCCAGAAAGCAAAAAATGGATAAAGAAGTTGTGGCACGTACGTACAATGCAATATCACTCAGCAATGAAATCTGTGTCATCAGGCCCATAGCGGCATAGTGAGTGGATGCAGGTACGGTGATTCTACGTGAACTACGTCACACAGAAAAAGAAACATCATAAGATATCACTAATACACGGAATGTAAACTTGACTACACATGAACTGAATTACAAAAAAGAACAGGGTCTCAAATTTAGAAAACCAACTAGTGCTTGCTTATGGGGAAAGGTGCCTTGGGGGGCTGCATAAAACCAGAGACTGAAATTAGCACAGATAACTTACCATAAGCCAAATATGTAATAGACAAGACCTACTCCTTGCTCAACGAAATGGACCCAACACCACATATTCAACGCCTAGGAATATACCTGACTAGGAAGAATCTTAAAACCCATGGATATATATGTCTCCGTAAGAGAATCAAGCGTGTGTACAGTGGCCGAAACGCAGCAGTGAAAATCCGATAAATCCCATTATCAAAATAAATTTCGAAAACAAAACACAAAGACAGTGAAATAGAGAGCAATTCTTAACTAATTCACTCAGGGCATGTGATGCAACCGGGATTGACCACATCTACACCCAGAGCTGGTTGAGACATAAGGCTGGACACTTCAGGCTGATAGCATTGGTGAGTTTCGGTGAACAAATGCAGACCCTTTGAAGTCATACTGCATGGTACCCATTCCATGGGTCCCAACTCTCCAGGTTCAAGGGATTCTTCCTCCAGCTAAAACATGCATGGGAAACCCAGAGTATCGTCCACCGTGTGATTGGGAAATGATTTAAAATGCATCTCAGTTTTCGTTTCCAGGTCCTCGGGTTCACCATTCCAGATGCTTTACTAACACTCTCCCCGCTTGGAGAGTCAGTGCCTTTAACCTCCTGTTTCGCACAGCTTGCAATTTCTGTGCAAGATGAACAGGAATAGGGAGAACCAATGAGAGACTAGCTGTAGGTGTCTGCACGGGCAAATGTAACGCTCATTGCCCACCAGGAAGATTAATTAAACAAAGGCTCAGTGTGCCCTGCTGGAAACAGATTAGGGCCTGAAGCAATCCTGCGGTTTTGTGCCCAGCTCACAAGAAAGCGAGTTGAAGAAAGGAGCTCAGGGGCACTGTACTTCACAAACCTGCAGAGTTATAAATGACAGCTATCCTCCAAAAATATATTGAAGTAAGTCTGCGAAGGGGACTTGAAAGCGGGGCTGAATTTCAGGAAAACGATTGCAGGGGGTAGACTGGAATTGCCCTGAAAGCATAGGAAAAGAGGCACAACGTCGACAATGATGCACTTGGCCAAAAAGTGCGTATGCGTTTTTTCCTGAATATATTCAGGAAAAAACGCATACGCCCTTTTTGGCCAACCAAGCAAGCCTGTAAAGGAAATCTGCACTACAATGAAATCTCACTGCCCCCCCCCCCGGGCAAAAGGGCCATCTGAAAAAAGTGTAAAATCCAGAAAGTTAGGACAGGATATGGAGAACAGGGAGCCTTGTTATGCTGATTGGCAGGATGTAAATTGCCAGCAGCCACCCTGGAGAAGTGTATGGTGTTTCCTGAAACACGTAAGAAACAAAGCAACACAGCCTATGGCACTTCCACTTATGGTCCTATAGCTTACGGAAATTAAAATCAAAAATAATCAGCCACCGCAATATTTGGGACGGCTGTGTTCACAAGAAGCTCGTCTACAGTATCAGGTAAATATCCCAGAAAGCAAAAAATGGATAAAGAAGTTGTGGCACGTACGTACAATGCAATATCACTCAGCAATGAAATCTGTGTCATCAGGCCCTTAGCGGCATAGTGAGTGGATGCAGGTACGGTGATTCTACGTGAACTACGTCACACAGAAAAAGAAACATCATAAGATATCACTAATACACGGAATGTAAACTTGACTACACATGAACTGAATTACAAAACAGAACAGGGTCTCAAATTTAGAAAACCAACTAGTGCTTGCTTATGGGGAAAGGTGCGTTGAGGTGCTGCATAAAACCAGAGACTGAAATTAGCACAGATAACATTCCATAAGCCAAATATGTAATAGACAAGACCTACTCCTTGCTCAACGAAATGGACTCAACACCACATATTCAACGCCTAGGAATATACCTGACTAGGAAGAATCTTAAAACCCATGGATATATATGTCTCCGTAAGAGAATCAAGCGTGTGTACAGCGGCGGAAATGCAGCAGTGAAAATCCGATAAATCCCATTATCAAAATAAATTTCGAAAACAAAACACAAAGACAGTGAAATAGAGAGCAATTCTTAACTAATTCACTCAGGGCATGTGATGCAACCGGGATTGACCACATCTACACCCAGAGCTGGTTGAGACATAAGGCTGGACACTTCAGCCTGATAGCACTGGTGAGTTTCGGTGAGCAAATGCAGACCCTTTGAAGTCATACTGCATGGTACCCATTCCATGGGTCCCAACTCTCCAGGTTCAAGGGATTCTTCCTCCAGCTAAAACATGCATGGGAAACCCAGAGTATCGTCCACCGTGTGATTGGGAAATGATTTAAAATGCATCTCAGTTTTCGTTTCCTGGTCCTCGGGTTCACCATTCCAGATGCTTTACTAACACTCTCCCCGCTTGGAGAGTCAGTGCCTTTAACCTCCTGTTTGGCACAGCTTCCATTTCTGTGCAAGATGAACAGGAATAGGGAGAACCAATGAGAGACTAGCTGTAGGTGTCTGCACGGGCAAATGTAACGCTCATTGCCCACCAGGAAGAGGAATTAAGCAAAGGCTCAGTGTGCCCTGCTGGAAACAGATTAGGGCCTGAAGCAATCCTGCGGTTTAGTGCCCAGCTCACAAGAAAGCGAGTTGAAGAAAGGAGCTCAGGGGCACTGTACTTCACAAACCTGCAGAGTTATAAATGACAGCTATCCTCCAAAAATATATTGAAGTAAGCCTGCGAAGGGGACTTGAAAGCGGGGCAGAATTTCAGGAAAACGATTGCAGGGGGTAGACTGGAATTGCCCTGAAAGCATAGGAAAAGAGGCACAACGTCGACAATGATGCACTTGGCCAAAAAGGGCGTATGCCTTTTTTCCTGAATATATTCAGGAAAAAACGCATACGCCCTTTTTGGCCAACCAAGCAAGCCTGTAAAGGAAATCTGCACTACAATGAAATCTCACTGCCCTCCCGGGCAAAAGGGCCATCTGAAAAAAGTGTAAAATCCAGAAAGGTAGGACAGGATATGGAGAACAGGGAGCCTTGTTATGCTGATTGGCAGGATGTAAATTGCCAGCAGCCACCCTGGAGAAGTGTATGGTGTTTCCTGAAACACGTAAGAAACAAAGCAACACAGCCTATGGCACTTCCAATTATGGTCCTATAGCTTACGGAAATTAAAATCAAAAACAGACAGCCACCCCAATATTTGGGACGGCTGTGTTCACAAGAAGCTCGTCTACAGTATCAGGTAAATATCCCAGAAAGCAAAAAATGGATAAAGAAGTTGTGGCACGTACGTACAATGCAATATCACTCAGCAATGAAATCTGTGTCATCAGGCCCGTAGCGGCATAGTGAGTGGATGCAGGTACGGTGATTCTACGTGAACTACGTCACACAGAAAAAGAAACATCATAAGATGTCACTAATACACGGAATGTAAACTTGACTACACATGAACTGAATTACAAAACAGAACAGGGTCTCAAATTTAGAAAACCAACTAGTGCTTGCTTATGGGGAAAGGTGCGTTGGGGTGCTGCATAAAACCAGAGACTGAAATTAGCACAGATAACATTCCATAAGCCAAATATATAATAGACAAGACCTACTCCTTGCTCAACGAAATGGACTCAACACCACATATTCAACGCCTAGGAATATACCTGACTAGGAAGAATATTAAAACCCATGGATATATATGTCTCCGTAAGAGAATCAAGCTTGTGTACAGTGGCCGAAACGCAGCAGTGAAAATCCGATAAATCCCATTATCAAAATAAATTTCGAAAACAAAACACAAAGACAGTGAAATAGAGAGCAATTCTTAACTAATTCACTCAGGGCATGTGATGCAACCGGGATTGACCACATCTACACCCAGAGCTGGTTGAGACATAAGGCTGGACACTTCAGGCTGATAGCATTGGTGAGTTTCGGTGAGCAAATGCAGACCCTTTGAAGTCATACTGCATGGTACCCATTCCATGGGTCCCAACTCTCCAGGTTCAAGGGATTCTTCCTCCAGCTAAAACATGCATGGGAAACCCAGAGTATCGTCCACCGTGTGATTGGGAAATGATTTAAAATGCATCTCAGTTTTCGTTTCCTGGTCCTCGGGTTCACCATTCCAGATGCTTTACTAAAACTCTCCCTGCTTGGAGAGTCAGTGCCTTTAACCTCCTGTTTCGCACAGCTTGCAATTTCTGTGCAAGATGAACAGGAATAGGGAGAACCAATGAGAGACTAGCTGTAGGTGTCTGCACGGGCAAATGTAACGCTCATTGCCCACCAGGAAGATTAATTAAACAAAGGCTCAGTGTGCCCTGCTGGAAACAGATTAGGGCCTGAAGCAATCCTGCGGTTTTGTGCCCAGCTCACAAGAAAGCGAGTTGAAGAAAGGAGCTCAGGGGCACTGTACTTCACAAACCTGCAGAGTTATAAATGACAGCTATCCTCCAAAAATATATTGAAGTAAGTCTGCGAAGGGGACTTGAAAGCGGGGCTGAATTTCAGGAAAACGATTGCAGGGGGTAGACTGGAATTGCCCTGAAAGCATAGGAAAAGAGGCAGAACGTCGACAATGATGCACTTGGCCAAAAAGGGCGTATGCGTTTTTTCCTGAATATATTCAGGAAAAAACGCATACGCCCTTTTTGGCCAACCAAGCAAGCCTGTAAAGGAAATCTGCACTACAATGAAATCTCACTGCCCCCCCGGGCAAAAGTGCCATCTGAAAAAAGTGTAAAATCCAGAAAGGTAGGACAGGATATGGAGAACAGGGAGCCTTGTTATGCTGATTGGCAGGATGTAAATTGCCAGCAGCCACCCTGGAGAAGTGTATGGTGTTTCCTGAAACAGGTAAGAAACAAAGCAACACAGCCTATGTCACTTCCACTTATGGTCCTATAGCTTACGGAAATTAAAATCAAAAACAGACAGCCACCCCAATATTTGGGACGGCTGTGTTCACAAGAAGCTCGTCTACAGTATCAGGTAAATATCCCAGAAAGCAAAATATGGATAAAGAAGTTGTGGTACGTACGTACAATGCAATATCACTCAGCAATGAAATCTGTGTCATCAGGCCCGTAGCGGCATAGTGAGTGGATGCAGGTACGGTGATTCTACGTGAACTACGTCACACAGAAAAAGAAACATCATAAGATATCACTAATACACGGAATGTAAACTTGACTACACATAAACTGAATTACAAAACAGAACAGGGTCTCAAATTTAGAAAACCAACTAGTGCTTGCTTATGGGGAAAGGTGCCTTGGGGTGCTGCATAAAACCAGAGACGGAAATTAGCACAGATAACTTTCCATAAGCCAAATATGTAATAGACAAGACCTACTCCTTGCTCAACGAAATGGACCCAACACCACATATTCAACGCCTAGGAATATACCTGACTAGGAAGAATCTTAAAACCCATGGATATATATGTCTCCGTAAGAGAATCAAGCGTGTGTACAGCGGCGGAAATGCAGCAGTGAAAATCCGATAAATCCCATTATCAAAATAAATTTCGAAAACAAAACACAAAGACAGTGAAATAGAGAGCAATTCTTAAATAATTCACTCAGGGCATGTGATGCAACCGGGATTGACCACATCTACACCCAGAGCTGGTTGACACATAAGGCTGGACACTTCAGGCTGATAGCATTGGTGAGTTTCGGTGAGCAAATGCAGACCCTTTGAAGTCATACTGCATGGTACCCATTCCATGGGTCCCAACTCTCCAGGTTCAAGGCATTCTTCCTCCAGCTAAAACATGCATGGGAAACCCAGAGTATCGTCCACCGTGTGATTGGGAAACGATTTAAAATGCATCTCAGTTTTCGTATCCTAGTCCTCGGGTTCACCATTCCAGATGCTTTACTAACACTCTCCCCGCTTGGAGAGTCAGTGCCTTTAACCTCCTGTTTGGCACAGCTTGCAATTTCTGTGCAAGATGAACAGGAATAGGGAGAACCAATGAGAGACTAGCTGTAGGTGTCTGCACGGGCAAATGTAACGCTCATTGCCCACCAGGAAGAGGAATTAAACAAAGGCTCAGTGTGCCCTGCTGGAAACAGATTAGGGCCTGAAGCAATCCTGCGGTTTTGTGCCCAGCTCACAAGAAAGCGAGTTGAAGAAAGGAGCTCAGGGGCACTGTACTTCACAAACCTGCAGAGTTATAAATGACAGCTATCCTCCAAAAATATATTGAAGTAAGCCTGCGAAGGGGACTTGAAAGCGGGGCTGAATTTCAGGAAAACGATTGCAGGGGGTAGACTGGAATTGCCCTGAAAGCATAGGAAAAGAGGCACAACGTCGACAATGATGCACTTGGCCAAAAAGGGCGTATGCGTTTTTTCCTGAATATATTCAGGAAAAAACGCATACGCCCTTTTTGGCCAACCAAGCAAGCCTGTAAAGGAAATCTGCACTACAATGAAGTCTCACTGCCCCCCGGGCAAAAGGGCCATCTGAAAAAAGTGTAAAATCCAGAAAGGTAGGACAGGATATGGAGAACAGGGAGCCTTGTTATGCTGATTGGCAGGATGTAAATTGCCAGCAGCCACCCTGGAGAAGTGTATGGTGTTTCCTGAAACACGTAAGAAACAAAGCAACACAGCCTATGGCACTTCCACTTATGGTCCTATAGCTTACGGAAATTAAAATCAAAAACAGACAGCCACCCCAATATTTGGGACGGCTGTGTTCACAAGAAGCTCGTCTACAGTATCAGGTAAATATCCCAGAAAGCAAAAAATGGATAAAGAAGTTGTGGCACGTACGTGCAATGCAATATCACTCAGCAATGAAATCTGTGTCATCAGGCCCGTAGCGGCATAGTAAGTGGATGCAGGTACGGTGATTCTACGTGAACTACGTCACACAGAAAAAGAAACATCATAAGATATCACTAATACACGGAATGTAAATTTAACTACACATGAACTGAATTACAAAACAGAACAGGGTCTCAAATTTTGAAAACCAACTAGTGCTTGCTTATGGGGAAATGTGCGTTGGGGTGCTGCATAAAACCAGAGACTGAAATTAGCACAGATAACTTTCCATAAGCCAAATATGTAATAGACAAGACCTACTCCTTGCTCAACGAAATGGACTCAACACCACATATTCAATGCCTAGGAATATACCTGACTACGAAGAATCTTAAAACCCATGGATTTATATGTCTCCGTAAGAGAATCAAGCGTGTGTACAGCGGCATAAACGCAGCAGTGAAAATCCGATAAATCCCATTATCAAAATAAATTTCAAAAACAAAACACAAAGACAGTGAAATAGAGAGCAATTCTTAAACAATTCACTCAGGGCATGTGATGCAACCGGGATTGACCACATCTACACCCACAGCTGGTTGAGACATAAGGCTGGACACTTCTGGCTGATAGCACTGGTGAGTTTCGGTGAGCAAATGCAGACCCTTTGAAGTCATACTGCATGGTACCCATTCCATGGGTCCCAACTCTCCAGGTTCAAGGGATTCTTCCTCCAGCTAAAACATGCATGGGAAACCCAGAGTATCGTCCACCGTGTGATTGGGAAACGATTTAAAATGCATCTCAGTTTTCGTATCCTGGTCCTCGGGTTCACCATTCCAGATGCTTTACTAACACTCTCCCCGCTTGGAGAGTCAGTGCCTTTAACCTCCTGTTTCGCACAGCTTGCCATTTCTGTGCAAGATGAACAGGAATAGGGAGAACCAATGAGAGACTAGCTGTAGGTGTCTGCACGGGCAAATGTAATGCTCATTTCCCACCAGGAAGAGGAATTAACCAAACGCTCAGCGTGCCCTGCTGGAAAGAGATTAGTGCTTGAAGCAATCCTGCGGTTTTGTGCCCAGCTCACAAGAAAGCGAGTTGAAGAAAGGAGCTCAGGGGCACTGTAATTCACAAACCTGCAGAGTTATAAATGACAGCTATCCTCCAAAAATATATTGAAGTAAGCCTGCAAAGGGGACTTGAAAGCGGGGCAGAAATTCAGGAAAACGATTGAAGGGTTAAACTGGAATTGCACTTAAAGAATAGGAAAAGAGGCAGAACGTCGATAATGATGCACTTGTCCAAAAAGTGCGGATGCTTTTTTCCCTAAATATATCCCGGAAAAACCGCATACGCACTTTTTGGCCAACCAAGAAGCTTGTAAATAAACCTGCACTACAATGAAATCTCAGTGCCCCCCAGGGCAAAAGGGCCATTTAAAAAAATTGTAAAATCCAGAAACGGAGGACAGGCAATGGAAAACAGGGATCCTTATTATGCTGATGCATATGATGTAAATTGCCGACAGCCATTCTGGAGAAGTGTTATGTGTTTCCTGAAACACGTAAGAAACAAAGCAACACAGCCTATGGCACTTCCACTTATGGTCCTACAGCTTAGGGAAATTAAAATCAAAAACACCCAGCCACCTCAAAGTTTGGGACCTCTCTGTTCACAAGAACCTCGTTTACAGTACCAGGTAAATATCTCAGAGAGCAAACAATGGATAAAGAAGTTGTGGTACGTATGTACAATGGAATATCACTCAGCAATGAAATCTGTGTCATCAGGCCCGTAGTGGCATAGTGAGTGGATACAGGTATGGTGATTCTACGTGAAATAAGTCACACATAAAAAGAAACATCATAAAATATCACTAATACACAGTATGTAAACTTGACTACACATGAACTGAATTACAAAACAGAACAGTCTCAAATTTAGAAAACCAACTTGTGCTTTCTTATGGAGAAAGGTGCGTTGGAGTGCTGCATAAAACCAGAGACTGAAATTAGCACAGATACCGTTCCATAAGCCAAATATGTAATAGACAAGACCTACTCCTTGCTCAACGAAATGGACTCAACACCACATATTCAACGCCTAGGAATATACCTGACTAGGAAGAATCTTAAAACCCGTGGATATTTATGTCTCCGTAAGAGAATCAAGAGTGTGTACAGCGGCATTAACGCAGCAGTGAAAATCCGATAAATCCCAGTGTCAAAAAAAATTTCAAAAACAAAACACAATGACAGTGAAATAGAGAGCAATTCTTAAATAACTCACACAGGGCATGTGATGCAACCTGGTTTACCACATCTACACCCAGAGCTGGGTGAGAGATAAGGCTTGACCCTTTGGGCTGATAGCATTGGTGAGGTTCAGTGAGCAAATGCAGACCCTTTGATGTCATACTGCCTGGTACCCATTCCATGGTTCCCAACTCTCCAGGTTCAAGGGATTCTTCCTTCTGCTAAAATTTGCATGGGAAACCCAGAGTATGCTCCACCGTGTGACTGGGAAACCTTTTTACATGCATGTCTGTTTTCGTCCCCTGGTACTCAGGTTCACCATTCCAGACCCTTTTCTTACACTCTCCCCATTTGGAGAGTCAGTGCCTTTAACCTCCTGTTTGGCACTGTTTGCAATTTCTGCGCAAGATGAACAGGAATAGGGAGAACCAATGGGAGACTATCTGTAGGTGTGTGCACGGGCAAATATTTTTTTTAACATCTTTATTGGGGTATAATTGCTTTACAATGGTGTGTTAGTTTTTGCTTTATAACAAAGTGAATCAGCTATACATATACATATGCTCCCTGTGTCTTCCCTCTTGTGTCTCCCTCCCTCCCTCTCTCCCCCTTCCACCCCTCCAGGCTGTCCCAACGCCCCGAGCTAATATCCCTGTGCCTTGCGGCTGCTTCCCCCTTGCTATCTACCTTACTACATTTGTTAGTGTGTATATGTCCATGACTCTCTCTCGCCCTGTCAAAACTCACCATTCCCCCTCCCCATATCCTCAATTCCGTTCTCCAGTAGGTCTGCGCCTCTATTCCTGTCTTATCCCTAGGTTCTTCATGACATTTTTTTCCTTTAAATTCCATATATATGTGTTAGCATACGCTATTTGTCTTTTTCTTTCTGACTTACTTCACTCTGTATGACAGACTCTAGGTCTATCCATCTCATTACAAATAACTCAGTTTCATTTCTTTTTAAGGCTGAGTGATATTCCATTGTGTATATGTGCCACATCTTCTTTATCCATTCGTCCGATGATGGGCGCTTAGGTTCTTTCCATCTCCGGGCTATTGTAAATAGAGCTGCAATGAACATTTTGGTACATGACTCTTTTTGAATTTTGGTTTTCTCAGGGTATATGCCCAGTATGCACGGGCAATTTTAACACTCATTTCCCAACAGGAAAAGGAATTAACCAAAGGCTCAGCATGCCGTGCTGGAACAAGATTAGGGCCTGAAGCAATCCTGCGGTTTTGTGGCCAGCTCACAAGAAAGCGAGTTGAGGAAAGGAGCTCAGGGGCACTGTCATTCACATACCTGCAGACTTATAAATGACAGAAATCGTACAAAAATATATTGAATTAAGGCTGCGAAGAGGACTTGAAAGTGGGGCAGAATTGCTGGAATCCGATTTCAGGAGGTAGACGTGAATTGCTCTGAAAGCATAAGAGAAGTGGCAGAACCTCGTCAATGAAGCACTTGGCCAAAAAGGGCATATGCATTTTTTCCAGGGCCATCATTCACGGGAGTAGGAGGCTCCCAGCATGCTCCAGTGGCCAACAGAGGGCCCACGTCGCCAAGGCGATGTGAGCTAGCCAGGCAGGAGTGACCTGACATCAGAGGGCCCACCTCACAGAATGGTAGGGAACCCAGCCAGGATCAGACTCTCCCCAGAGGGCCCACATCACCAAGGTGATGGGAACCAGGCAGGAGTGTCCTCACACCCGTGGGGCCACATCATCAAAAGTTGAGGTACCCAGCACATGTGGCCTCAAACCAGAGGACCCACATCACCATGGGTTTCGGAGTGAGGCAGGCAGGATTAACCTCACAACACATGTCCCATTGTATACAAAAGGTGTGGAAACCAGCAGTTGGATCTTCCTAGCAGGCGGCCCAGAGCACTGAGGCTATGAGATCCAGGCCGGCATGAACTCACAACAGAGGGCCCTCATTGTGATTCTGTAAGCAACCCAGCCGTTGTGACCTCAGAGCAGAAGGCCCACATCCCCATGGGGAAGGGAAACAAGCAGGAGTGTCATCGCAAGAGTGGGCACACATGAAAAAATGTGGGGAGCCCAGCAATTAGTGCCTGATGCCAGAGGGCCCTCATCACCGAGGGGCGGTGGCTCCCAGCCAGCTCCGACTGCTACCAGAGGGGCGACGTCACCAATGCGGAGTGCGACAACCAGGCAGGAGTGACCTCAGAGCAGAGGGTCAACCTCACAGAAGTGTGAAGAACTAAAGAGGATCAGATTCTCACCAGAGGGCCCACATCACCAAGGGAATGGGAACCAGGCAGGAGTGTCCTCACACTAGTGGGGCCACATCACCGAAAAGTGAGGGACCCAGCACACGTGGCCTCAAACCAGAGGACACACATCACAAGGGAGCTGGGATTGAGGCAGGCAGGAGGAGCCTCAAAACAGAGGGACCATAGAATTAAAGAGGTGAAGAATCCCGCAGTTGGAACCTCCCAGCAGGCGGCCAGGAGCAGCGAGACTATGGGATCCAGGCCGGAGTGATCTCACACCAGAGGGCCGTCATCATGAAACTGTGAGCAACCTAGGCGTTGGGATCTCAGAGCAGAAGGCCCACATTCCCATGGGGTTGGGAACCTGTCAGAAGTGTACTCGCACCACAGGGCACACATCAGAGAATTTAGGGAACCCAGGAGTTAGGGCCTGACGCCTGAGGGCCCTCATTACCAAGGGGAGGAGACTCCAATCAGGCACCAACACCCAACTGAGGTCCCACGTCGCCAAGGTGACGTGTGACAGCCAGGTAGGAGTGACCTCACCGCAGAGGGCCTACCTCACAGAAGGGTGAGGAACACAGCCAGGATAAGACTCTCACCAGAGGGCCCACATCACCAAGGTGATCAGAACCAGGCAGGAGAGTCTTCACACCAGTGTGGCCACATCATAGAAAGGTGAGGAACCCAGCACATGTGGCCTAAACCAGAAGACCCACATCTCAAAGGGGCTCGGAATGAGGCAGGCAGGAGTAGCCTCACAACACAGGGCCCATAGAATAAAAAAGCTGAGGAATCCAGCAATGGGAACCTCCCAGCAGGCGGCCAAGAGCACCAAGTCTATGCGATTCAGGCCGCAGTAAACTCACAGCAGAGGGTCCACATCATGAAACTGCGAGCAACCCAGCCATTTGGACCTCAGAGCAGAAGGTCCACATCCCCAAGGTGTTGGGAGCATGGCAGGAGTGTCCTCGCACCACTTAGCACATATCAGAAAATGTGGGTACCCAGCAGTTAGGGCCTGACACCAGAGGGCCCTCATCACTGAGGGGAGGAGGCTCCCAGCATGTTCCAACTACCACAAGAGGGCCCACGTCGCCAAGGCGGGGTGTGCCAGCCAGGCAGGAGTGACCTCACAGCAGACGGCCCACCTCAAAGAAGTGTGAGGAACCCAACCAGGATCAGATTCTCACCAGAGGGCCCATATCACCAAGGGGACGGGAACCAGGCACGAGTGTCCTCACACCAGTGGGGCCACATTACTAAAAGATGAGGAAACTGGCACATGTGGCCACAAACCAGAGGACCTACATCACCAAGGGGCTGGGAGTGACACAGGCAGGAGGAGCCTCCCAACACAGGGCCCAAAGAATAAAAAAGGTGAGGAACCCAGCAGTAGGAACTTCCCAGCAGGCGGCCCAGAGTACAGAGGCTATGGGATCTAGGAATGAGTGAACTAACACCAGAGAGCTAACATCAGGAAACTGTGAGCAACCCAGTCGTTGGAACCTCAGAGCAGAAGGCCCATATCGCCATGGGGATGGGAACATTTCACGAGTGTCCTGGCATCACTGGGCTCACATCAGAAAACCTGGGGAGCCCAGCAGTTAGAGCCTGACGCCAGAGGGACCTCATCACCGAGGACAGGAGTCTCCAAAAGGATCCAACTGCCACCAGAGGGCCGACGTCACCAAGGCAATGGGAGCAAGCCAGGCAGGAGTTACCTCAGAGCACAGGGCCCACCTCACAGAACGGTAAGGAACCCAGCCAGGATCAGACTCTCACCAGAGGGGCCACATCACCAAGGGGCTGGGAAACAGGCACGAGTGTCCTCACACCATTGGGGCCACATCATCGAAAGGTGAGGGACCCAGCACACGTGGCCTCACACCAGAGGACACACATCACAACGGGGCTGGGATTGAGGCAGGCAGGAGGAGCCTCAAAACAGAGGGCCCATAGAATAAAAAAGGTGAGGAATCCCGCAGTTGGAACCTCCCAGCAGGCGCCCAGGAGCAGCAAGCCTATGGGATCTAGGCCGGAATGAACGCACATCAGAGGGCCCTCATCATGAAACTGTGAGCACCCCAGCCGTTGGGACCTCAGAGCAGAAGGCCCAAATTCCCATGGGGTTGGGAACCTGACAGGAGTGTACTCGCACCACACGTCGCACATCTGCAAATTTTGGGAGCCCAGGAGTTAGGGTCTGACGCAAGAGGGCCCTCATTACCGAGGGACGGAGACTCGCAGCAGACACCAACTCCCAACTGAGGGCCCACGTCACCAAGGTGATGTGTGCCAGCCAGGCAGGAGTGACCTCACCGCAGAGGGCCTACCTCACAGAAGGGTGAGGAAACCAGCCAGGATAAGACTCTCACCAGAGGGCCCACATCACCAAGGGGATCGGAACCAGGCAGGAGGGTCCTCACACCAGTGTGGCCACATTATAGAAAGGTGAGGAACCCAGAACATGTGGCCTAAAACAGGGGACCCACATCTCCAAGGGGCTAGGAGTGAGGCAAGCAGGAGTATCCTCACAAAACAGAGCCCACAGAATAAAAGTTGTGAGGAATCCAGCAGTTGGAACCGGCCAGTAGGCCGCCCAGAGCACAGAGTCTATGGGATCCAGGCCACAGCAAACTCACAGCAGAGGTCCCACATCATGAAACTGTGAGCAACCCAGCGGATGGGACCTCAGAGCAGAAGGCCCACATCCCTATGGGGATGGGAACCTGACAGGAGTGTCCTCGGCCCACTTCCACGAATCAGAAAATGTGGGAACCCAGCAGTTAGGACCTGAGGCCAGAGGACCCTCATCACCGAGGGGAGGAGGCTCCCAGCAGGCTCTAACTGCCACCATAAGGCCGATGTCACCAAGGCGGGGTGTGCCAACCAGGCAGGAGTGACCTCAGAGCAGAAAGCCCACCTCACAGAAGTGTGAGGAACCCAA
Organism: Phocoena phocoena; assembly: GCF_963924675.1. Taxonomy (NCBI): domain Eukaryota; kingdom Metazoa; phylum Chordata; class Mammalia; order Artiodactyla; family Phocoenidae; genus Phocoena; species Phocoena phocoena. Next base: position 29,658 of record NW_027077762.1, on the reverse strand, counting down.
CAAGGATCAGACTGTCACCAGAGGGCCAACATCACCAAGGGAATGGGAACCAGGCAGGAGTGTCCTCACACCAGTGGGGCTACATCACCATAATTTGAGGGACCCAGCACACGTGGCCTCAAACCTGAGGACACACATCACCAAGGGGCTGGGAGTGAGGCAGGCCAGAGGATCCTCAAAACAGAGGGACCATAGAATAAAAAAGGTGAGGAATCCCACAGTTGGAACCTCCGGCAGGCAGCCAGGAGCAGCGAGGCTATGGGATCTAGGCAGGAGTGAACTCACACCAGAGGGCCCTCATCATGAAACTGTGAGCAACACAGCCGTTGGGACCTCAGAGCAGAAGGCTCACATCCCCATGGGGATGGGAACCTGGCAGGAGTGTCCTTGCACCACTTAGCACGAATCAGAAAATGTGGGAACCCAGCAGTTAGGGCCTGAGGCCAGAGGGCCCTCATCACTGAGGGGAGGAGGCTCCCAGCAGGCTCCAACTGCCACCATATGGCCGACGTTGCCAAGGTGGGGTGTGCCAGCCAGGCAGGAGTGACCTCAGAGCAGAGGGCCCACCTCACAGAAGGGTGAGGAACCTAACCAGGATCAGACTCTCACCAGAGGGCCAACATCACCAAGGTGATGGGAACCAGGCAAGACTGTCCTAACAGCAGTGGGGCCAACATCACCAAGGGAATGGGAACCAGGCAAGAGTGTCCTCACACCAGTGTGGCCACATTATAGAAAGGTGAGGAACACAGCACATGTGGCCTCAAACAAGGGGACACACATCACGAAGGGGCTGGGAGTGAGGCATGCAGGAGGAGACGCACAACCGAGGGCCCATAGAATAAAAAAGGTGAGGAATCGAGAAGTTGGAAACTCCAAGCTGGAGGCCCAGAGCACTGACACTATGGGATACAGGCCAGAGTGAACACACAGCAAAGGGCCCACATCATGAAACTGTGAGCAACCCAGCAGTTGGGACCACAGAACAGAAGTCCCACATGCCCATGGGGATGGGAACCTGGCAGGAGTGACTCGCACCACTGGGCACACATCAGAAAATGTGTGGAGCCCAGCACTTAGGGCCTGACACCAGAAGGCCCTCATCACTGAGGGGAGGAGGCCCCAGCACACTCCAACTGCCACCAGAGGGTCCACATCGCCAAGGCGACGTGCGCCAGCCAGGCAGGATTGACCTCACAGCAGAGGGCCCACATCATGAAAGTGTGAGCAACCCAGCCGTTAGGACCTCAGAACAGAAGGCCCACACGCTCATGAGGATGGGAACCTGGCAGGAGTGCCCTCGTACCACTTAGCACGTATCAGAAAATGTGGGAACCCCGCCATTAGGGTCTGACGCCAGAGGGCCTCATCACCGCGGGAAGGAGGCTCCCAGCAGGCTCCAACTGCCACCAGGGTGCCGAAGTCAACAAGGCGGGTTGTGCCAGCCAGGCAGGAGTGACCTCAGAGAAGAGGGCTCACCTCACGGATGTGTGAGGAACCCAACCAGGATCAGAGTCTCACCAGAGGGCCCACATCACCAAGGGGATGGGAACCAGGCAGGAGTGTCCACACACCAGTGGGGCCACATCATCAAAAGATGAGGAACCCATCACATATGGCCTCAAACCTGAGGACATACATCACCATGTGGCTGGGAGTGAGGCAGGTATCTGGAGGGGCACATTTAACTCTAATTTCCCACCAGGAAGAGGAATTAACCAAAGGCTCAGAGTGCCCTGCTGGACCCTGATTATGGCCTGAAGCAAACCTGCAGTTTTGTGGCCAGCTTACAAGGAAGCGAGTTAAGAAAGGAGCTCAGGGGCACTGTAATTCACAAACCTGCAGAGATAAATGACAGCTATTGGCAAAAATATATCGAAGTAAGTCTGCAAAGAGGACTTGAAAACGAGGCAGAATTGCAGGAATCATATTTCAAGAGGTAGATTGGAATTGCATTTAAAGCATATGAAAAGCGGCAGATCTTTGACAGTGATGCACATGGACAAAAAGTGCGTATACATTTTTCCTGAATATATTCAGGAAAAAACGCATATGAACATTTTGGCCAACCAAGCACTCCAGCAATGGAAATCCACACTACAATGAAGTCACATTTCCCATTCGTCAAAAAGGCCATCTGAATAAAGTGTAAAAACCAGAAACACAGGACAGGCCATGGAGAACAGGGAGCCGTGTTATGCTGATGGGCGGGATGTAAATTGCCAACAGACACTCTGGAGATGTTCATGGTGTATCCTGAAACATCTAAAAAACAAAGCTACAGAGCCTAGGGCACTTCCACTTTTGGCCCTATAGCTTAGGAAAATTAAAATCAACAAGACACAGCCAACACAAAATTTAGGGCTGCTGTGTTTACAAGAACCTCGAGTCCAGTACAAATTAAATATCCCAGAAAGAAAAAAATGGATAAAGAAGTTGTGCTACTTACGTACAACGGAATATCACTCAGCAGTGAAATCAATGTCATCAGGCCTGTAGCAGCAAATTGAGTGGATTTAATTATGATGATTCTAAGAGAAATATATCACACAAAGAAAGATAATTATCATAAGATATCACTAATAGAGGGAGTGTAAACTTGGCTACACATAAACTGAATTACAAAACCGAACAGAGTCTCACATTTAGATAAAAACCTTATGCTTGCTTAAGGGGAAAGTTGAGTTGGGCTGCTGTATAAAAACAGATTGAAATTAGCACACATACCATTCCATAAGCCAAATACGTAATAAACAAGACCTACTCTTTGCTCAACGAAATAGACTCATCCATGGTGTATCACCTCACACCTATTAGAATGGGCATCATCAGAAAATCTACAAACAACAAATGCTGGAAACGGTGTGGAGATAAGGAATCCTCTTCCACTATTGTTGGGAACGTAAATTGATACAGTCACTGTGGAGAACATTATGGAGTTTCTTATAAAACTAAGAATAGAATTACCATATGATACAGCAATCCCTCTACTGGGCATATACCCAGACAAAACCATAAATCAAAAAGAGACATTCACCACAATGTTCATTGCATCACTATTTACACTATCCAGGAAATGGAAGCAACCTAAATGCCCACAGACAGACGAATGCATAAAGATGTGGTACATATATAAAATGGAATATTACTAAGCCATAAAAAGGAATGAAATTGGGACATTTGTAGAGACGTTGATGGATCTAGAGACTGTCATACAGAGTGAAGTAAGTCAGAAAGAGAAAAACAAATCTTGTATATTAATGCATATATGTGGAACCTAGAAAAATTGTACAGATGAACTGTTTTGCAAGGCAGAAATAGAGCAATACATGTATACAACAAACGTATGGACAACAAGGGGGGAAAGCTGTTGGGGATGGTGGTGGGAGGAGTTGAGATATTGGGATTGGTATGTATACATTTATATGTATAAAGTAGATAACCAAAAACAACCTGCTGTATAAAAATATAAAATTAAATTCAAAATAAAAAAATAAAATTAAAAAAAGTAAAACAGAAAAATATTCTTCCCTTCACATACATGTATTTATATGAATAAATTATTTCCATGCTTATATCTGTAAATACACAAAAGAGGAATAAAATCTACCTTGAACCAAAAACGAAAAAAAGATAAAAAAGAACAGAACCCACCAGTTACACAGAGGAAAACCGTTTCAGGGCACTTGCTCCAATTGCAAACAATTCTGAAGTTGGTCAGTGGTGGGGAATCATCTCCCATTCAGCCAGCATGCTCCTCGCAACAAGCGTCCTCACTGCAAAGCTGGTGGACCGTGCCGAGGTATCTGTGAGTAAACGTGGGCCGAGCCCCAGGCCAGCTGCTGCTGAAATGTTCCCACCCTTCCAAGGCTAAACACCTGAATATGTACAAGGACTTGAAAACCTAGAGGAAGGGCCATGGAGCCACATGAGGGACAGCATGCCAGCCGACTTGGTGCCTGCAGGCCAGCCAGGATGGTCCTGGCCCTGGGTGCTCTTCTGGAAGCTCTCCATTTCCCTGCCTGAGATACCCCTGCTGTCCCGGCCCCCACTGCTTTCTTCCTTCCTCACCTGTGCCCAGGGAGAAATTCCAGCGGCAGGTGTGGGTGACACATCCTCTTCTTTAGCAGGTAGCATCTTGGCAACTGCTGCAGAAAGTCCAGCAGAGCCCCACTCACACTGGGACACCCACAAAGCCGTGGCCTCTCACTCCCTCCCACCAGCCCAGCCCCGAGACTGCTGACAGGGCAGAGAAAATGGCGTCAGGCACAGCTGCAGGGGCTCTTGCTGCCTGGAGCGGTGTTTATATTGATCTCAACCCAGGCACACCTGGGGAGGGCTGGCCGGCACGGTCAGGCTTCCCAAGCCAGCCAATAATCACCCCTCAGGGGCTCACAGTTGCTGAAAATGGAACTTGCTGAATTGGCCAGGTCCAAGGAACAGGTGTGGGCTCCTGAGAGTCAGGATAGACAAGGGGCTGCAGCTCTGGCTTGTTTTCTAATTATATTATCTGGCCCATGAGTGGGAGACAACTTCAAGAAAACCCTCTCCTAATGAGAGGAACCCAGGAGTCAGGGAGAGGAGGGGTGGGTGGTGGTTGGAGACAGAGGCCTGGTGCCCCAGGTGCAGTGGAAGTCTCTGGAAGACCAGGTGGAGGAGGCCGCACAGAGTGATGCCCAGGGTCACAGACCTGTCAGAGCTGCTGTTTGTTAGTTCAAGTCCTGCTCTGAGGTGCTCTGTGTCAGATCTGAGCGACAGGTGAGCTGGGAGTGCTCTGCAATGAGGGCTATGTGCACGGTTCCTGTGTGCCCAGCCCTGCCAAGGTACCTGCAAGGGTAGCTCTGTATCCTGGGAGGGGCCTGACCACGGGAGCCCCATGGACTGCAGAGGACCTGCCCAGGGAATCCCATATCCTGGGAGGGGCCTGAACACGAGAGCCCCGTGGGCTGGGGTGGGGGTAGGGTACCTGCCCAGGTGAGCTCCATATCCTGGGATTGGCCTGACCTCGAGAGCCCCATGGGCTGCTGGAGTCCTGGTAAAGGATGTCAGGACAGTCAGTGAAGCCACTGAGGATATACCTCAAGTAGTTCCTAAATCCTACACCCTGCTGGTCATTCTACCAACCACCAGGACTTGGTATTCTGTATTAGTCTTCACTGATGCCTTCTTTTGTATTCCATTAGTCCCAGAGTCACAAGAAATTTTGGCTTGTGAGTGACAGGACTCAACATACAACTAAAACAATACTTCCAGGCTGTCTTGCCCCAAGGGTTCAAAAATTCCCACACCATCTTTGGGGAAAGCTCAGCTAAAGACCTAAAAGTTCTACCTCTGGAAAAGGAAACACTCCTTCAATATTCAGACGACATTCTGATCGCCAGCCCTACTAAGGAGGCCTCAGAACTACCAAGCCAATAAAGGATAGAAGTTGTCCACGAAAAAGCTCAAGTATCACAGACTACGGTGACCTGCCTGGGCTTCATTCTCACAGAAGGTCGGAGAAGCCCATCCCAGGAAAGGGAAGAAACAATTTACAGCCTTACCCCTTTCTGAAACTAGAAGACAGCTTAGGGGTTCCTGGGGAAGCCAGGGTTTCCTGCCTCTGGATCCCTAACTACAGTCTACTAGCTGGGCCTCTATATGAAACACTGAAAGGAAAAGATGATGATCCTTTTGAATAGAATCCAGAAGTGGCCTTTCAAGAATGGAAAGAGCAGTCAATTCAGACCCTTGCCCTGGAACTCCCTAATTTAGCTAAACCCTTTGACCTTTACATTCCTGGTGAAAGGTGAATCGCCATTGGAGTATTAGTGCAAAAACTGGGACCACTTGAAATGGAACAATGCAAGAATGCCATCCAGGTAGGATAAACTATGGTCACCAAGGGGCTTGGCCCACCGCCACATCTGGCCAAGATACTGGTGGTATCTGAAAACCTGGAAATCAGCAGCCCAAAAGGCCACCTCCCTTCTAAGGGAAACGGACCCCACGTGGTGATCCTAACCCCCAACCATGCCCTGAAGTTGCAGGGTTTGCTCCGTGGGCACACTGACCTCGATTGAGGAGGCCCTCCAACTCCAACCTCCAGAGAGATAACCGGGGGCAACGGGGCACCATGACGACTCGTGTGACCATCACTTGACCTGGAGTTTCTCTCATAAAACAACAAGAGTGTGTCCCAAAAGAGTAGACTACTGCTTGCAGTACTTACTGTACCCAGAGGGGAGCTAATAATCTTGGCGGGGGAACCGTATATCATGCTGTCACCATAGAAAAGCCTACAGACACCCTGATGATGGTGGCCAATAAGACCGGCTGGACTCCTGTTTACTTCCAAAGGCTCTTGACTCAGTGACCATCATGATCCTTCATCACCACTGACCCTGGACTGTCTGGGAGCTGAGCGGGCAGGATCCTGACACCTGGTGCTGTTTTTACGTTAATTCAGGGGCCTAATGGAAGAAAGCGCAGACTGTTGGTCAGAGCATCTAGGCTGGCAGAAACGGTCAGTCAGAGGCATCTAGGCTGGCAGAAACGGTCAGCCTAAGGTGGCCGAACAAATGTGGGGCGGAGTGAAACTGGACCTCACAGCGCCACTGCACATCTCCTTTCTGGACCCTTAAAGGTCATTAGAATCTATAACACTTCCAATACTGGTGCTCAGGTGGACGAGCAGGGAGGCAGGAGGCCTGGGGACAATCAACGTCACCTGGAGGCTGCTGGGGAGAAGTTCTGACCCTCGCCCACGGGTATGAAGCCTCCTAACTCAGCACTCAGCAGTTACAGAAGAAGGGTCTGCACCCGCAGCACTCCAAGAATGAGGAAAGGGACAAAAGGCAGAAGAGAAGTTTGTCCCAGGCAAAGCCCCTTAAAAATGCCTGGGAGATAAAAATAGAATCTGGGCAATAAAATAAAGTCTAACCATTTTTATCCTTTGTGCTTTGTCTAATTTCAGGTGCTCCTAGTGTCCCGCATACAGAGGTTCCACACCCGGCACTTCAGACCAGATTTCCTAGAGCAGAATGGCTCGATGACACTTCAGCTCCTGGGGCCCAGTTCAGACTCCGTGACATAGAGCCTGAGCTGCAGCCAACCAGGTCCTCGAGAGCTCAGCCCCCTCCCTCCCAGTGACTCTGACAGGATCTCTACACAGCAGCCCAGCCCACAGCCCACAGGGTAGCACATGCTCTCACCTCTCCATTCTCTGATCAAAATATAAAGTTTCCTTTGCTTTTGAACCAAACTCAGTCTCGATCTATTGGCTCCAATGACACTGGGCAGGGGGACACTTGTTGGCGTCCACTCTGGAGGATCAGTAACAGAAATTGAGAACATTGTAACTTCAATGAACAGATGTGTGAGCCAAACTGTAATTAACATAGAACAGTGTATAAGGCTCGGGTAAAATAAGATGTTTCTAACACTTCCATTTGATATTTCCATCACTTTCTTATAAGCAAGTTCAGTGAAAAGGTTTGTCTTCTTTGTCAGGTCAATATTAGAGAAACAAAGTGATTTCTTTCCAAGGATGTACATCTAATAATCTTGGTTAAAGCTTCAATCTTGTTTTAAATGCTTTTGCATTGAAAATGATACCTCTCTTTCAGCTCCCCCATTTCTGAGAAGCATAAAATCTTATAATTTATTACTACCAAAGGGAAATGGTAGGAGGAGGGATAAATTAACAGTTTGGGATTAACACATACACACTGCTATGTATGAAATCATCAGCAAGGAACTACTGTATAGCACAGGGAACTACACTCAATATTTTGCAATAACCTATAAGGGGAAATGATCTGAAAAAGAATAGATATTTTTATTGACATCATCCATCAATGACAGTAAAAATGGAATCTAAGGGAAGACAGTGGTGAGTGCTTCTGACCCTGAAGACTTCAATCATCTAAAGTTTGGACTCTGCCTACTTCCCAAGGCCCTTAATGAACATATGTGTAGCCGTAGCTTAAAAAATTCCCCAGTTTGGGTTGCGGAGAGACACTGATATTTAAAATCCCCTGGTGTTCTCCTCACATGAATGGGACCCTTCCTACACCTAAAACATGCCTGTCACACCCAGAGGATGGTATACCGTCTGATCGGGAAAAGTTTGGAAAAGGCATCTCATCTCCTCATCTCTTGGTGCTAGGGTTCACCACTCCAGCGTCTTTACTAACAGTCTCCCCACTTGGAGATGTCAGCACTGTCAACATCCTGTTGCATACAGTTTGGAATTTGTCCAGAGGATGAAGCAGAAGGAGGAGGAACAATGAGAGACAAGTCCTAGGTGTTCGGACAGGCACATGCCACTCTAATTTCCAATCAGGAAGACGAATTGACCAAAGGCTAGGGTTGCCCATGGAAACAGAATAGGGCTTGAGGAATCCTGATGCTTTGTGGCCAGTTCCCATAAACACAAGTTGGAAAATGGAACTCAGGGGCACTAAAATTCACGAAACTGCAGAATTGAAAATATCTATCACTGAAAAATGTCTTGAGGAAAGTCAGAGAAAAGGACTTGTAAGCAACGGAGAATGGCAGGAAAGGGATTGGAAGAGGTAGAAAGGACTCGCCATTAAGCACAAGAAAAGGGGCTGAACATTGCCAACATTGCAGTTGGCCAAAAAGGGTGTATGCGTCTTTTTCTGTATATATTCAAGAAAAGGGCATACACTTTTTTAGCCAACCAAACAGGTGGGCACTGGAAATCAATACTACAAAACATATCACTTTGCATCAGTCAGAAGAGCCGTCCTCATAAAGTGTAAACACCAGAAATGCAGGACAGGGCAAGGAGAAAAGGGAGCCCTGTGAGTCTTATAGTGGAAATGTATATTGCCAACGGTCACTCTGGATAAGTCTATTGTGTTTACTAAAGCATCTAAAAAATGAGCTACCGAGCACAGGGCACTTGCACTCATGGACGTATATCTTGGGAAAAACAAAAATCGAGAGGACACAGGCACCCCAATGTTTACCACCTCTCTGTTTAAAAGATCCTCGACTAGGATATAACTTAAAGTATCTGCAGAGAAAAAACGGACAGAGATGTGGTGCTTATGTAGAGTGGAATATTACTCAGCCTGGAAATCAAAGAAATACGGCCAGTTATAACAACTCAAGAGGAGTTACGTGTGATCATTCGAAGTCACATAATTCAAAAAGAAAAAGACATAAGATATCACTAATACATGGAATGTTAACATGGCTACACATGAACTGAATTACAAAAGAGAAGAGGGTTTCAAATTAAGAAAACCAACTTATGCTTCCTTAAGGGGAAAGGTGAGTTGGGGTGCTGCATAAAACCAGAGATTGAAATTAGCACAGATACCATTCCATAAGCCAAATATGTAATAGTCAAGACCTACTCCTTGCTCAACGAAATGGACTCCACACGCCATATTCAATGCCTAAGAATATACCGGATTAGTAAGAATCTTAAAACCCATGGACTTATATGTCTCCGTAACAGAATCAAGCGCGTGTACAGCGGCATAAACGAAGCAGTGAAAATCCGATAAATCCCATTATTAAAATAAATTTCAAAAACAAAACACAATGACAGTGAAATAGGAAGCAATTCTTAAATAATTCACTCAGGGCATGTGATGCAACCTGGATTTACCACATCTACACCCAGAGCTGGTTGAGACATAAGGCTGGACACTTCAGGCTGATAGCATTGGTGAGTTTCGGTGAACAAATACAGATCCTTTGAAGTCATACTGCATGGTACACAATCCAAGGGTCCCAACTCTCCAGGTTCAAGGGATTCTTTCTTCAGCTAAAACATGCGTGGGAAACGGCGAGTATGGTCCACAGTGTGATTAGGAAACGATTTAAAATGCATCTCAGTTTTCGTATCCTGGTCCTCGGGTTCACCATTCCAGACGGTTTACTAACACTCTCCCCGCTTGGAGAGTCAGTGCCTTTAACCTCCTGTTTGGCACAGCTCGCAATTTCTGCGCAAGATGAACAGGAATAGGGAGAACCAATGAGAGACTAGCTATAGGTGTCTGCACGGACAAATGTAAGGCTCATTTCCCACCAGGAAGAGGAATTAACCAAAGGCTCAGCGTGCCCTGCCAGAAACAGATTAGGGCCTGAAGCAATCCTGCGGTTTTGTGCCCAGCTCACAAGAAAGCGAGTTGAAGAAAGGAGCTCAGGGGCACTGTAATTCACAAACCTGCAGAGTTATAAATGACAGCTATCCTCCAAAAATATATTGAAGTAAGCCTGCGAAGGGGACTTGAAAGCGGGGCAGAATTTCAGGAAAACGATTGCAGGGGGTAGACTGGAATTGCCCTGAAAGCATAGGAAAAGAGGCACAACGTCGACAATGATGCACTTGGCCAAAAAGGGCGTATGCGTTTTTTCCTGAATATATTCAGGAAAAAACGCATACGCCCTTTTTGGCCAACCAAGCAAGCCTGTAAAGGAAATCTGCACTACAATGAAGTCTCAATGCCCCCCGGGCAAGAGGGCCATCTGAAAAAAGTGTAAAATCCAGAAAGGTAGGACAGGATATGGAGAACAGGGAGCCTTGTTTTGCTGATTGGCAGGATGTAAATTGCCAACAGCCACCCTGGAGAAGTGTATGGTGTTTCCTGAAACACGTAAGAAATAAAGCAACACAGCCTATGGCAATTGCACTTATGGTCCTATTCCTTAGGGAAATTAAAATCAAAAACACAGAGCCACCCCAAAGTTTGGGACGGCTGTGTTCCAAAGAAGCTCGTCTACAGGACCAGGTAAATATCCCAGAAAGCAAAAAATGGATAAAGAAGTTGTGGCACGTACGTGCAATGCAATATCACTCAGCAATGAAATCTGTGTCATCAGGCCCGTAGCGGCATAGTGAGTGGATGCAGGTACGGTGATTCTACGTGAACTACGTCACACAGAAAAAGAAACATCATAAGATATCACTAATACACGGAATGTAAACTTGACTACACATGAACTGAATTACAAAACAGAACAGGGTCTCAAATTTAGAAAACCAACTAGTGCTTGCTTATGGGGAAAGGTGCGTTGGGGTGCTGCATAAAACCAGAGACTGAAATTAGCACAGATAACTTTCCATAAGCCAAATATATAATAGACAAGACCTACTCCTTGCTCAACGAAATGGACCCAACACCACATATTCAACGCCTAGGAAAATACCTGACTAGGAAGAATATTAAAACCCATGGATATATATGTCTCCGTAAGAGAATCAAGCGTGTGTACAGCGGCCGAAACGCAGCAGTGAAAATCCGATAAATCCCATTATCAAAATAAATTTCGAAAACAAAACACAAAGACAGTGAAATAGAGAGCAATTCTTAAATAATTCACTCAGGGCATGTGATGCAACCGGGATTGACCACATCTACACCCAGAGCTGGTTGAGACATAAGGCTGGACACTTCAGGCTGATAGCACTGGTGAGTTTCGGTGAGCAAATGCAGACCCTTTGAAGTCATACTGCATGGTACCCATTCCATGGGTCCCAACTCTCTAGGTTCAAGGCATTCTTCCTCCAGCTAAAACATGCATGGGAAACCCAGAGTACCGTCCACCGTGTGATTGGGAAACGATTTAAAATGCATCTCAGTTTTCGTATCCTGGTCCTCGGTTTCACCATTCCAGATGCTTTACTAACACTCTCCCCGCTTGGAGAGTCAGTGCCTTTAACCTCCTGTTTGGCACAGCTTGCCATTTCTGTGCAAGATGAACAGGAATAGGGAGAACCAATGAGAGACTAGCTGTAGGTGTCTGCACGGGCAAATGTAACGCTCATTGCCCACCAGGAAGAGGAATTAAACAAAGGCTCAGTGTGCCCTGCTGGAAACAGATTAGGGCCTGAAGCAATCCTGCGGTTTTGTGCCCAGCTCACAAGAAAGCGAGTTGAAGAAAGGAGCTCAGGGGCACTGTACTTCACAAACCTGCAGAGTTATAAATGACAGCTATCCTCCAAAAATATATTGAAGTAAGCCTGTGAAGGGGACTTGAAAGCGGGGCTGAATTTCAGGAAAACGATTGCAGGGGGTAGACTGGAATTGCCCTGAAAGCATAGGAAAAGAGGCACAACGTCGACAATGATGCACTTGGCCAAAAATGGCGTATGCGTTTTTTCCTGAATATATTTAGGAAAAAACGCATACGCCCTTTTTGGCCAACCAAGCAAGCCTGTAAAGGAAATCTGCACTACAATGAAATCTCACTGCCCCCCCGGGCAAAAGGGCCATCTGAAAAAAGTGTAAAATCCAGAAAGGTAGGACAGGATATGGAGAACAGGGAGCCTTGTTATGCTGATTGGCAGGATGTAAATTGCCAGCAGCCACCCTGGAGAAGTGTATGGTGTTTCCTGAAACACGTAAGAAACAAAGCAACACAGCCTATGGCACTTCCACTTATGGTCCTATAGCTTACGGAAATTAAAATCAAAAACAGACAGCCACCCCAATATTTGGGACGGCTGTGTTCCCAAGAAGCTCGTCTACAGTATCAGGTAAATATCCCAGAAAGCAAAAAATGGATAAAGAAGTTGTGGCACGTACGTACAATGCAATATCACTCAGCAATGAAATCTGTGTCATCAGGCCCGTAGCGGCATAGTGAGTGGATGCAGGTACGGTGATTCTACGTGAACTACGTCACACAGAAAAAGAAACATCATAAGATATCACTAATACACGGAATGTAAACTTGACTACACATGAACTGAATTACAAAAAAGAACAGGGTCTCAAATTTAGAAAACCAACTAGTGCTTGCTTATGGGGAAAGGTGCCTTGGGGTGCTGCATAAAACCAGAGACTGAAATTAGCACAGATAACTTTCCATAAGCCAAATATGTAATAGACAAGACCTACTCCTTGCTCAACGAAATGGACCCAACACCACATATTCAACGCCTAGGAATATACCTGACTAGGAAGAATCTTAAAACCCATGGATATATATGTCTCCGTAAGAGAATCAAGCGTGTGTACAGCGGCCGAAACGCAGCAGTGAAAATCCGATAAATCCCATTATCAAAATAAATTTCGTAAACAAAACACAAAGACAGTGAAATAGAGAGCAATTCTTAAATAATTCACTCAGGGCATGTGATGCAACCGGGATTGACCACATCTACACCCAGAGCTGGTTGAGACATAAGGCTGGACACTTCAGGCTGATAGCACTGGTGAGTTTCGGTGAGCAAATGCAGACCCTTTGAAGTCATACTGCATGGTACCCATTCCATGGGTCCCAACTCTCCAGGTTCAAGGCATTCTTCCTCCAGCTAAAACATGCATGGGAAACCCAGAGTATTGTCCACCGTGTGATTGGGAAACGATTTAAAATGCATCTCAGTTTTCGTATCCTGGTCCTCGGGTTCACCATTCCAGATGCTTTACTAACACTCTCCCCGCTTGGAGAGTCAGTGCCTTTAACCTCCTGTTTGGCACAGCTTGCCATTTCTGTGCAAGATGAACAGGAATAGGGAGAACCAATGAGAGACTAGCTGTAGGTGTCTGCACGGGCAAATGTAACGCTCATTGCCCACCAGGAAGAGGAATTAAACAAAGGCTCAGTGTGCCCTGCTGGAAACAGATTAGGGCCTGAAGCAATCCTGCGGTTTTGTGCCCAGCTCACAAGAAAGCGAGTTGAAGAAAGGAGCTCAGGGGCACTGTACTTCACAAACCTGCAGAGTTATAAATGATAGCTATCCTCCAAAAATATATTGAAGTAAGCCTGTGAAGGGGACTTGAAAGCGGGGCTGAATTTCAGGAAAACGATTGCAGGGGGTAGACTGGAATTGCCGTGAAAGCATAGGAAAAGAGGCACAACGTCGACAATGATGCACTTGGCCAAAAAGGGCGTATGCGTTTTTTCCTGAATATATTTAGGAAAAAACGCATACGCCCTTTTTGGCCAACCAAGCAAGCCTGTAAAGGAAATCTGCACTACAATGAAATCTCACTGCCCCCCCCCCCCCGGGCAAAAGGGCCATCTGAAAAAAGTGTAAAATCCAGAAAGGTAGGACAGGATATGGAGAACAGGGAGCCTTGTTATGCTGATTGGCAGGATGTAAATTGCCAGCAGCCACCCTGGAGAAGTGTATGGTGTTTCCTGAAACACGTAAGAAACAAAGCAACACAGCCTATGGCACTTCCAATTATGGTCCTATAGCTTACGGAAATTAAAATAAAAAACAGACAGCCACCCCAATATTTGGGACGGCTGTGTTCCCAAGAAGCTCGTCTACAGTATCAGGTAAATATCCCAGAAAGCAAAAAATGGATAAAGAAGTTGTGGCACGTACGTACAATGCAATATCACTCAGCAATGAAATCTGTGTCATCAGGCCCGTAGCGGCATAGTGAGTGGATGCAGGTACGGTGATTCTACGTGAACTACGTCACACAGAAAAAGAAACATCATAAGATATCACTAATACACGGAATGTAAACTTGACTACACATGAACTGAATTACAAAAAAGAACAGGGTCTCAAATTTAGAAAACCAACTAGTGCTTGCTTATGGGGAAAGGTGCGTTGGGGTGCTGCATAAAACCAGAGACTGAAATTAGCACAGATAACTTTCCATAAGCCAAATATGTAATAGACAAGACCTACTCCTTGCTCAACGAAATGGACCCAACACCACATATTCAACGCCTAGGAATATACCTGACTAGGAAGAATCTTAAAACCCATGGATATATATGTCTCCGTAAGAGAATCAAGCGTGTGTACAGCGGCCGAAACGCAGCAGTGAAAATCCGATAAATCCCATTATCAAAATAAATTTCGAAAACAAAACACAAAGACAGTGAAATAGAGAGCAATTCTTAAATAATTCACTCAGGGCATGTGATGCAACCGGGATTGACCACATCTACACCCAGAGCTGGTTGAGACATAAGGCTGGACACTTCAGGCTGATAGCATTGGTGAGTTTCGGTGAGCAAATGCAGACCCTTTGAAGTCATACTGCATGGTACCCATTCCATGGGTGCCAACTCTCCAGGTTCAAGGGATTCTTCCTCCAGCTAAAACATGCATGGGAAACCCAGAGTATCATCCACCGTGTGATTGGGAAATGATTTAAAATGCATCTCAGTTTTCGTTTCCTGGTCCTCGGGTTCACCATTCCAGATGCTTTACTAACACTCTCCCCGCTTGGAGAGTCAGTGCCTTTAACCTCCTGTTTGGCACAGCTTGCCATTTCTGTGCAAGATGAACAGGAATAGGGAGAACCAATGAGAGACTAGCTGTAGGTGTCTGCACGGGCAAATGTAACGCTCATTGCCCACCAGGAAGAGGAATTAAACAAAGGCTCAGTGTGCCCTGCTGGAAACAGATTAGGGCCTGAAGCAATCCTGCGGTTTTGTGCCCAGCTCACAAGAAAGCGAGTTGAAGAAAGGAGCTCAGGGGCACTGTACTTCACAAACCTGCAGAGTTATAAATGACAGCTATCCTCCAAAAATATATTGAAGTAAGCCTGCGAAGGGGACTTGAAAGCGGGGCTGAATTTCAGGAAAACGATTGCAGGGGGTAGACTGGAATTGCCCTGAAAGCATAGGAAAAGAGGCACAACGTCGACAATGATGCACTTGGCCAAAAAGGGCGTATGCGTTTTTTCCTGAATATATTCAGGAAAAAACGCATACTCCCTTTTTGGCCAACCAAGCAAGCCTGAAAAGGAAATCTGCACTACAATGAAATCTCACTGCCACCCCGGGCAAAAGGGCCATCTGAAAAAAGTGTAAAATCCAGAAAGGTAGGACAGGATATGGAGAACAGGGAGCCTTGTTATGCTGATTGGCAGGATGTAAATTGCCAGCAGCCACCCTGGAGAAGTGTATGGTGTTTCCTGAAACACGTAAGAAACAAAGCAACACAGCCTATGGCACTTCCACTTATGGTCCTATAGCTTACGGAAATTAAAATCAAAAACAGACAGCCACCCCAATATTTGGGACGGCTGTGTTCACAAGAAGCTCGTCTACAGTATCAGGTAAATATCCCAGAAAGCAAAAAATGGATAAAGAAGTTGTGGCACGTACGTGCAATGCAATATCACTCAGCAATGAAATCTGTGTCATCAGGCCCGTAGCGGCATAGTGAGTGGATGCAGGTACGGTGATTCTACGTGAACTACGTCACACAGAAAAAGAAACATCATAAGATATCACTAATACACGGAATGTAAACTTGACTACACATGAACTGAATTACAAAACAGAACAGGGTCTCAAATTTAGAAAACCAACTAGTGCTTGCTTATGGGGAAAGGTGCGTTGGGGTGCTGCATAAAACCAGAGACTGAAATTAGCACAGATAACATTCCATAAGCCAAATATGTAATAGACAAGACCTACTCCTTGCTCAACGAAATGGACTCAACACCACATATTCAACGCCTAGGAATATACCTGACTAGGAAGAATCTTAAAACCCATGGATATATATGTCTCCGTAAGAGAATCAAGCGTGTGTACAGCGGCGGAAATGCAGCAGTGAAAATCCGATAAATCCCATTATCAAAATAAATTTCGAAAACAAAACACAAAGACAGTGAAATAGAGAGCAATTCTTAAATAATTCACTCAGGGCATGTGATGCAACCGGGATTGACCACATCTACACCCAGAGCTGGTTGAGACATAAGGCTGGACACTTCTGGCTGATAGCACTGGTGAGTTTCGGTGAGCAAATGCAGACCCTTTGAAGTCATACTGCATGGTACCCATTCCATGGGTCCCAACTCTCCAGGTTCAAGGCATTCTTCCTCCAGCTAAAACATGCATGGGAAACCCAGAGTATCGTCCACCGTGTGATTGGGAAACGATTTAAAATGCATCTCAGTTTTCGTATCCTGGTCCTCGGGTTCACCATTCCAGATGCTTTACTAACACTCTCCCCGCTTGGAGAGTCAGTGCCTTTAACCTCCTGTTTGGCACAGCTTGCCATTTCTGTGCAAGATGAACAGGAATAGGGAGAACCAATGAGAGACTAGCTGTAGGTGTCTGCACGGGCAAATGTAACGCTCATTGCCCACCAGGAAGAGGAATTAAACAAAGGCTCAGTGTGCCCTGCTGGAAACAGATTAGGGCCTGAAGCAATCCTGCGGTTTTGTGCCCAGCTCACAAGAAAGCGAGTTGAAGAAAGGAGCTCAGGGGCACTGTACTTCACAAACCTGCAGAGTTATAAATGACAGCTATCCTCCAAAAATATATTGAAGTAAGCCTGCGAAGGGGACTTGAAAGCGGGGCTGAATTTCAGGAAAACAATTGCAGGGGGTAGACTGGAATTGCCCTGAAAGCATAGGAAAAGAGGCACAACGTCGACAATGATGCACTTGGCCAAAAAGGGCGTATGCGTTTTTTCCTGAATATATTCAGGAAAAAACGCATACACCCTTTTTGGCCAACCAAGCAAGCCTGTAAAGGAAATCTGCACTACAATGAAATCTCACTGCCCCCCCGGGCAAAAGGGCCATCTGAAAAAAGTGTAAAATCCAGAAAGGTAGGACAGGATATGGAGAACAGGGAGCCTTGTTATGCTGATTGGCAGGATGTAAATTGCCAGCAGCCACCCTGGAGAAGTGTATGGTGTTTCCTGAAACACGTAAGAAACAAAGCAACACAGCCTATGGCACTTCCACTTATGGTCCTATAGCTTACGGAAATTAAAATCAAAAACAGACAGCCACCCCAATATTTGGGACGGCTGTGTTCACAAGAAGCTCGTCTACAGTATCAGGTAAATATCCCAGAAAGCAAAAAATGGATAAAGAAGTTGTGGCACGTACGTATAATTCAATATCACTCAGCAATGAAATCTGTGTCATCAGGCCCGTAGCGGCATAGTGAGTGGATGCAGGTACGGTGATTCTACGTGAACTACGTCACACAGAAAAAGAAACATCATAAGATATCACTAATACACGGAATGTAAACTTGACTACACATGAACTGAATTACAAAACAGAACAGGGTCTCAAATTTAGAAAACCAACTAGTGCTTGCTTATGGGGAAAGGTGCCTTGGGGTGCTGCATAAAACCAGAGACTGAAATTAGCACAGATAACATTCCATAAGCCAAATATGTAATAGACAAGACCTACTCCTTGCTCAATGAAATGGACCCAACACCACATATTCAACGCCTAGGAATATACCTGACTAGGAAGAATCTTAAAACCCATGGATATATATGTCTCCGTAAGAGAATCAAGCGTGTGTACAGCGGCCGAAACGCAGCAGTGAAAATCCGATAAATCCCATTATCAAAATAAATTTCGAAAACAAAACACAAAGACAGTGAAATAGAGAGCAATTCTTAACTAATTCACTCAGGGCATGTGATGCAACCGGGATTGACCACATCTACACCCAGAGCTGGTTGAGACATAAGGCTGGACACTTCAGGCTGATAGCATTGGTGAGTTTCGGTGAGCAAATGCAGACCCTTTGAAGTCATACTGCATGGTACCCATTCCATGGGTCCCAACTCTCCAGGTTCAAGGGATTCTTCCTCCAGCTAAAACATGCATGGGAAACCCAGAGTATCGTCCACCGTGTGATTGGGAAATGATTTAAAATGCATCTCAGTTTTCGTTTCCTGGTCCTCGGGTTCACCATTCCAGATGCTTTACTAACACTCTCCCCGCTTGGAGAGTCAGTGCCTTTAACCTCCTGTTTCGCACAGCTTGCAATTTCTGTGCAAGATGAACAGGAATAGGGAGAACCAATGAGAGACTAGCTGTAGGTGTCTGCACGGGCAAATGTAACGCTCATTGCCCACCAGGAAGAGGAATTAAACAAAGGCTCAGTGTGCCCTGCTGGAAACAGATTAGGGCCTGAAGCAATCCTGCGGTTTTGTGCCCAGCTCACAAGAAAGCGAGTTGAAGAAAGGAGCTCAGGGGCACTGTACTTCACAAACCTGCAGAGTTATAAATGACAGCTATCCTCCAAAAATATATTGAAGTAAGCCTGTGAAGGGGACTTGAAAGCGGGGCTGAATTTCAGGAAAACGATTGCAGGGGGTAGACTGAAATTGCCCTGAAAGCATAGGAAAAGAGGCACAACGTCGACAATGATGAACTTGGCCAAAAAGGGCGTATGCGTTTTTTCCTGAATATATTCAGGAAAAAACGCATACGCCCTTTTTGGCCAACCAAGCAAGCCTGTAAAGAAATCTGCACTACAATGAAATCTCACTGCCCCCCCGGGCAAAAGGGCCATCTGAAAAAAGTGTAAAATCCAGAAAGGGAGGACAGGATATGAAGAACAGGGAGCCTTGTTATGCTGATTGGCAGGATGTAAATTGCCAGCAGCCACCCTGGAGAAGTGTATGGTGTTTCCTGAAACACGTAAGAAACAAAGCAACACAGCCTATGGCACTTCCACTTATGGTCCTATAGCTTACGGAAATTAAAATCAAAAACAGACAGCCACCCCAATATTTGGGACGGCTGTGTTCACAAGAAGCTCGTCTACAGTATCAGGTACATATCCCAGAAAGAAAAAATGGATAAAGAAGTTGTGGCACGTACGTACAATGCAATATCACTCAGCAATGAAATCTGTGTCATCAGGCCTGTAGCGGCATAGTGAGTGGATGCAGGTACGGTGATTCTACGTGAACTACGTCACACAGAAAAAGAAACATCATAAGATATCACTAATACACGGAATGTAAACTTGACTACACATGAACTGAATTACAAAAAAGAACAGGGTCTCAAATTTAGAAAACCAACTAGTGCTTGCTTATGGGGAAAGGTGCCTTGGGGTGCTGCATAAAACCAGAGACTGAAATTAGCACAGATAACTTTCCATAAGCCAAATATGTAATAGACAAGACCTACTCCTTGCTCAACGAAATGGACCCAACACCACATATTCAACGCCTAGGAATATACCTGACTAGGAAGAATCTTAAAACCAATGGATATATATGTCTCCGTAAGAGAATCAAGCGTGTGTACAGCGGCCGAAACGCAGCAGTGAAAATCCGATAAATCCCATTATCAAAATAAATTTCGAAAACAAAACACAAAGACAGTGAAATAGAGAGCAATTCTTAACTAATTCACTCAGGGCATGTGATGCAACCGGGATTGACCACATCTACACCCAGAGCTGGTTGAGATATAAGGCTTGACACTTCAGGCTGATAGCATTGGTGAGTTTCGGTGAGCAAATGCAGACCCTTTGAAGTCATACTGCATGGTACCCATTCCATGGGTCCCAACTCTCCAGGTTCAAGGGATTCTTCCTCCAGCTAAAACATGCATGGGAAACCCAGAGTATCGTCCACCGTGTGATTGGGAAATGATTTAAAATGCATCTCAGTTTTCGTTTCCTGGTCCTCGGGTTCACCATTCCAGATGCTTTACTAACACTCTCCCCGCTTGGAGAGTCAGTGCCTTTAACCTCCTGTTTGGCACAGCTTGCCATTTCTGTGCAAGATGAACAGGAATAGGGAGAACCAATGAGAGACTAGCTGTAGGTGTCTGCACGGGCAAATGTAACGCTCATTGCCCACCAGGAAGAGGAATTAAACAAAGGCTCAGTGTGCCCTGCTGGAAACAGATTAGGGCCTGAAGCAATCCTGCGGTTTTGTGCCCAGCTCACAAGAAAGCGAGTTGAAGAAAGGAGCTCAGGGGCACTGTACTTCACAAACCTGCAGAGTTATAAATGACAGCTATCCTCCAAAAATATATTGAAGTAAGCCTGCGAAGGGGACTTGAAAGCGGGGCTGAATTTCAGGAAAACAATTGCAGGGGGTAGACTGGAATTGCCCTGAAAGCATAGGAAAAGAGGCACAACGTCGACAATGATGCACTTGGCCAAAAAGGGCGTATGCGTTTTTTCCTGAATATATTCAGGAAAAAACGCATACGCCCTTTTTGGCCAACCAAGCAAGCCTGTAAAGGAAATCTGCACTACAATGAAATCTCACTGCCCCCCCGGGCAAAAGGGCCATCTGAAAAAAGTGTAAAATCTAGAAAGGTAGGACAGGTTATGGAGAACAGGGAGCCTTGTTATGCTGATTGGCAGGATGTAAATTGCCAGCAGCCACCCTGGAGAAGTGTATGGTGTTTCCTGAAACACGTAAGAAACAAAGCAACACAGCCTATGGCACTTCCACTTATGGTCCTATAACTTACGGAAATTAAAATCAAAAACAGACAGCCACCCCAATATTTGGGACGGCTGTGTTCACAAGAAGCTCGTCTACAGTATCAGGTAAATATCCCAGAAAGCAAAAAATGGATAAAGAAGTTGTGGCACGTACGTGCAATGCAATATCACTCAGCAATGAAATCTGTGTCATCAGGCCCGTAGCGGCATAGTAAGTGGATGCAGGTACGGTGATTCTACGTGAACTACGTCACACAGAAAAAGAAACATCATAAGATATCACTAATACACGGAATGTAAACTTCACTACACATGAACTGAATTACAAAACAGAACAGTGTCTCAAATTTAGAAAACCAACTAGTGCTTGCTTATGGGGAAAGGTGCGTTGGGGTGCTGCATAAAACCAGAGACTGAAATTAGCACAGATAACATTCCATAAGCCAAATATGTAATAGACAAGACCTACTCCTTGCTCAACGAAATGGACTCAACACCACATATTCAACGCCTAGGAATATACCTGACTAGGAAGAATCTTAAAACCCATGGATATATATGTCTCCGTAAGAGAATCAAGCGTGTGTACAGCGGCGGAAATGCAGCAGTGAAAATCCGATAAATCCCATTATCAAAATAAATTTCGAAAACAAAACACAAAGACAGTGAAATAGAGAGCAATTCTTAAATAATTCACTCAGGGCATGTGATGCAACCAGGATTGACCACATCTACACCCAGAGCTGGTTGAGACATAAGGCTGGACACTTCTGGCTGATAGCACTGGTGAGTTTCGGTGAGCAAATGCAGACCCTTTGAAGTCATACTGCATGGTACCCATTCCATGGGTCCCAACTCTCCAGGTTCAAGGCATTCTTCCTGAGCTAAAACATGCATGGGAAACCCAGAGTATCGTCCACCGTGTGATTGGGAAACGATTTAAAATGCATCTCAGTTTTCGTATCCTGATCCTCGGGTTCACCATTCCAGATGCTTTACTAACACTCTCCCCGCTTGGAGAGTCAGTGCCTTTAACCTCCTGTTTGGCACATCTTGCCATTTCTGTGCAAGATGAACAGGAATAGGGAGAACCAATGAGAGACTAGCTGTAGGTGTCTGCACGGGCAAATGTAACGCTCATTGCCCACCAGGAAGAGGAATTAAACAAAGGCTCAGTGTGCCCTGCTGGAAACAGATTAGGGCCTGAAGCAATCCTGCGGTTTTGTGCCCAGCTCACAAGAAAGCGAGTTGAAGAAAGGAGCTCAGGGGCACTGTACTTCACAAACCTGCAGAGTTATAAATGACAGCTATCCTCCAAAAATATATTGAAGTAAGCCTGCGAAGGGGACTTGAAAGCGGGGCAGAATTTCAGGAAAACGATTGCAGGGGGTAGACTGGAATTGCCCTGAAAGCATAGGAAAAGAGGCACAACGTCGACAATGATGCACTTGGCCAAAAAGGGCGTATGCGTTTTTTCCTGAATATATTCAGGAAAAAACGCATACGCCCTTTTTGGCCAACCAAGCAAGCCTGTAAAGGAAATCTGCACTACAATGAAATCTCACTGCCCCCCCCCCCCCCCGGGCAAAAGGACCATCTGAAAAAAGTGTAAAATCCAGAAAGGTAGGACAGGATATGGAGAACAGGGAGCCTTGTTATGCTGATTGGCAGGATGTAAATTGCCAGCAGCCACCCTGGAGAAGTGTATGGTGTTTCCTGAAACACGTAAGAAACAAAGCAACACAGCCTATGGCACTTCCACTTATGGTCCTATAGCTTACGGAAATTAAAATCAAAAACAGACAGCCACCCCAATATTTGGGACGGCTGTGTTCACAAGAAGCTCGTCTACAGTATCAGGTAAATATCCCAGAAAGCAAAAAATGGATAAAGAAGTTGTGGCACGTACGTACAATGCAATATCACTCAGCAATGAAATCTGTGTCATCAGGCCCGTAGCGGCATAGTGAGTGGATGCAGGTACGGTGATTCTACGTGAACTACGTCACACAGAAAAAGAAACATCATAAGATATCACTAATACACGGAATGTAAACTTGACTACACATGAACTGAATTACAAAAAAGAACAGGGTCTCAAATTTAGAAAACCAACTTGTGCTTGCTTATGGGGAAAGGTGCCTCGGGGGGCTGCATAAAACCAGAGACTGAAATTAGCACAGATAACTTACCATAAGCCAAATATGTAATAGACAAGACCTACTCCTTGCTCAACGAAATGGACCCAACACCACATATTCAACGCCTAGGAATATACCTGACTAGGAAGAATCTTAAAACCCATGGATATATATGTCTCCGTAAGAGAATCAAGCGTGTGTACAGTGGCCGAAACGCAGCAGTGAAAATCCGATAAATCCCATTATCAAAATAAATTTCGAAAACAAAACACAAAGACAGTGAAATAGAGAGCAATTCTTAACTAATTCACTCAGGGCATGTGATGCAACCGGGATTGACCACATCTACACCCAGAGCTGGTTGAGACATAAGGCTGGACACTTCAGGCTGATAGCATTGGTGAGTTTCGGTGAACAAATGCAGACCCTTTGAAGTCATACTGCATGGTACCCATTCCATGGGTCCCAACTCTCCAGGTTCAAGGGATTCTTCCTCCAGCTAAAACATGCATGGGAAACCCAGAGTATCGTCCATCGTGTGATTGGGAAATGATTTAAAATGCATCTCAGTTTTCGTTTCCAGGTCCTCGGGTTCACCATTCCAGATGCTTTACTAACACTCTCCCCGCTTGGAGAGTCAGTGCCTTTAACCTCCTGTTTCGCACAGCTTGCAATTTCTGTGCAAGATGAACAGGAATAGGGAGAACCAATGAGAGACTAGCTGTAGGTGTCTGCACGGGCAAATGTAACGCTCATTGCCCACCAGGAAGATTAATTAAACAAAGGCTCAGTGTGCCCTGCTGGAAACAGATTAGGGCCTGAAGCAATCCTGCGGTTTTGTGCCCAGCTCACAAGAAAGCGAGTTGAAGAAAGGAGCTCAGGGGCACTGTACTTCACAAACCTGCAGAGTTATAAATGACAGCTATCCTCCAAAAATATATTGAAGTAAGTCTGCGAAGGGGACTTGAAAGCGGGGCTGAATTTCAGGAAAACGATTGCAGGGGGTAGACTGGAATTGCCCTGAAAGCATAGGAAAAGAGGCACAACGTCGACAATGATGCACTTGGCCAAAAAGGGCGTATGCGTTTTTTCCTGAATATATTCAGGAAAAAACGCATACGCCCTTTTTGGCCAACCAAGCAAGCCTGTAAAGGAAATCTGCACTACAATGAAATCTCACTGCCCACCCCCCCCGGGCAAAAGGGCCATCTGAAAAAAGTGTAAAATCCAGAAAGGTAGGACAGGATATGGAGAACAGGGAGCCTTGTTATGCTGATTGGCAGGATGTAAATTGCCAGCAGCCACCCTGGAGAAGTGTATGGTGTTTCCTGAAACACGTAAGAAACAAAGCAACACAGCCTATGGCACTTCCACTTATGGTCCTATAGCTTACGGAAATTAAAATCAAAAACAGACAGCCACCGCAATATTTGGGACGGCTGTGTTCACAAGAAGCTCGTCTACAGTATCAGGTAAATATCCCAGAAAGCAAAAAATGGATAAAGAAGTTGTGGCACGTACGTACAATGCAATATCACTCAGCAATGAAATCTGTGTCATCAGGCCCGTAGCGGCATAGTGAGTGGATGCAGGTACGGTGATTCTACGTGAACTACGTCACACAGAAAAAGAAACATCATAAGATATCACTAATACACGGAATGTAAACTTGACTACACATGAACTGAATTACAAAACAGAACAGGGTCTCAAATTTAGAAAACCAACTAGTGCTTGCTTATGGGGAAAGGTGCGTTGGGGTGCTGCATAAAACCAGAGACTGAAATTAGCACAGATAACATTCCATAAGCCAAATATGTAATAGACAAGACCTACTCCTTGCTCAACGAAATGGACTAAACACCACATATTCAACGCCTAGGAATATACCTGACTAGGAAAAATCTTAAAACCCATGGATATATATGTTTCCGTAAGAGAATCAAGCATGTGTACAGCGGCCGAAACGCAGCAGTGAAAATCCGATGAATCCCATTATCAAAATAAATTTCGAAAACAAAACACAAAGACAGTGAAATAGAGAGCAATTCTTAAATAATTCACTCAGGGCATGTGATGCAACCGGGATTGACCACATCTACACCCAGAGCTGGTTGAGACATAAGGCTGGACACTTCTGGCTGATAGCACTGGTGAGTTTCGGTGAGCAAATGCAGACCCTTTGAAGTCATACTGCATGGTACCCATTCCATGGGTCCCAACTCTCCAGGTTCAAGGCATTCTTCCTCCAGCTAAAACATGCATGGGAAACCCAGAGTATCGTCCACCGTGTGATTGGGAAACGATTTAAAATGCATCTCAGTTTTCGTATCCTGGTCCTCGGGTTCACCATTACAGATGCTTTACTAACACTCTCCCCGCTTGGAGAGTCAGTGCCTTTAACCTCCTGTTTGGCACAGCTTGCCATTTCTGTGCAAGATGAACAGGAATAGGGAGAACCAATGAGAGACTAGCTGTAGGTGTCTGCACGGGCAAATGTAATGCTCATTGCCCACCAGGAAGAGGAATTAAACAAAGGCTCAGTGTGCCCTGCTGGAAACAGATTAGGGCCTGAAGCAATCCTGCGGTTTTGTGCCCAGCTCACAAGAAAGCGAGTTGAAGAAAGGAGCTCAGGGGCACTGTACTTCACAAACCTGCAGAGTTATAAATGACAGCTATCCTCCAAAAATATATTGAAGTAAGCCTGCGAAGGGGACTTGAAAGCGGGGCTGAATTTCAGGAAAACGATTGCAGGGGGTAGACTGGAATTGCCCTGAAAGCATAGGAAAAGAGGCACAACGTCGACAATGATGCACTTGGCCAAAAAGGGCGTATGCGTTTTTTCCTGAATATATTCAGGAAAAAACGCATACGCCCTTTTTGGCCAACCAAGCAAGCCTGAAAAGGAAATCTGCACTACAATGAAATCTCACTGCCTCCCCGGGCAAAAGGGCCATCTGAAAAAAGTGTAAAATCCAGAAAGGTAGGACAGGATATGGAGAACAGGGAGCCTTGTTATGCTGATTGGCAGGATGTAAATTGCCAGCAGCCACCCTGGAGAAGTGTATGGTGTTTCCTGAAACACGTAAGAAACAAAGCAACACAGCCTATGGCACTTCCACTTATGGTCCTATAGCTTACGGAAATTAAAATCAAAAACAGACAGCCACCCCAATATTTGGGACGGCTGTGTTCACAAGAAGCTCGTCTACAGTATCAGGTAAATATCCCAGAAAGCAAAAAATGGATAAAGAAGTTGTGGCACGTACGTGCAATGCAATATCACTCAGCAATGAAATCTGTGTCATCAGGCCCGTAGCGGCATAGTGAGTGGATGCAGGTACGGTGATTCTACGTGAACTACGTCACACAGAAAAAGAAACATCATAAGATATCACTAATACACGGAATGTAAACTTGACTACACATGAACTGAATTACAAAAAAGAACAGGGTCTCAAATTTAGAAAACCAACTAGTGATTGCTTATGGGGAAAGGTGCCTTGGGGTGCTGCATAAAACCAGAGACTGAAATTAGCACAGATAACTTTCCATAAGCCAAATATGTAATAGACAAGACCTACTCCTTGCTCAATGAAATGGACCCAACACCACATATTCAACGCCTAGGAATATACCTGACTAGGAAGAATCTTAAAACCCATGGATATATATGTCTCCGTAAGAGAATCAAGCGTGTGTACAGCGGCCGAAACGCAGAAGTGAAAATCCGATAAATCCCATTATCAAAATAAATTTCGAAAACAAAACACAAAGACAGTGAAATAGAGAGCAATTCTTAACTAATTCACTCAGGGCATGTGAGGCAACCGGGATTGACCACATCTACACCCAGAGCTGGTTGAGACATAAGGCTGGACACTTCAGGCTGATAGCATTGGTGAGTTTCGGTGAGCAAATGCAGACCCTTTGAAGTCATACTGCATGGTACCCATTCCATGGGTCCCAACTCTCCAGGTTCAAGGGATTCTTCCTCCAGCTAAAACATGCATGGGAAACCCAGAGTATCGTCCACCGTGTGATTGGGAAATGATTTAAAATGCATCTCAGTTTTCGTTTCCTGGTCCTCGGGTTCACCATTCCAGATGCTTTACTAACACTCTCCCCGCTTGGAGAGTCAGTGCCTTTAACCTCCTGTTTCGCACAGCTTGCAATTTCTGTGCAAGATGAACAGGAATAGGGAGAACCAATGAGAGACTAGCTGTAGGTGTCTGCACGGGCAAATGTAACGCTCATTGCCCACCAGGAAGAGGAATTAAACAAAGGCTCAGTGTGCCCTGCTGGAAACAGATTAGGGCCTGAAGCAATCCTGCGGTTTTGTGCCCAGCTCACAAGAAAGCGAGTTGAAGAAAGGAGCTCAGGGGCACTGTACTTCACAAACCTGCAGAGTTATAAATGACAGCTATCCTCCAAAAATATATTGAAGTAAGCCTGTGAAGGGGACTTGAAAGCGGGGCTGAATTTCAGGAAAACGATTGCAGGGGGTAGACTGGAATTGCCCTGAAAGCATAGGAAAAGAGGCACAACGTCGACAATGATGCACTTGGCCAAAAAGGGCGTATGCGTTTTTTCCTGAATATATTCAGGAAAAAACGCATACGCCCTTTTTGGCCAACAAAGCAAGCCTGTAAAGGAAATCTGCACTACAATGAAATCTCACTGCCCCCCCCCCCCCCGGGCAAAAGGGCCATCTGAAAAAAGTGTAAAATCCAGAAAGGTAGGACAGGATATGGAGAACAGGGAGCCTTGTTATGCTGATTGGCAGGATGTAAATTGCCAGCAGCCACCCTGGAGAAGTGTATGGTGTTTCCTGAAACACGTAAGAAACAAAGCAACACAGCCTATGGCACTTCCACTTATGGTCCTATAGCTTACGGAAATTAAAATCAAAAACAGACAGCCACCCCAATATTTGGGACGGCTGTGTTCACAAGAAGCTCGTCTACAGTATCAGGTAAATATCCCAGAAAGCAAAAAATGGATAAAGAAGTTGTGGCACGTACGTGCAATGCAATATCACTCAGCAATGAAATCTGTGTCATCAGGCCCGTAGCGGCATAGTGAGTGGATGCAGGTACGGTGATTCTACGTGAACTACGTCACACAGAAAAAGAAACATCATAAGATATCACTAATACACGGAATGTAAACTTGACTACACATGAACTGAATTACAAAAAAGAACAGGGTCTCAAATTTAGAAAACCAACTAGTGATTGCTTATGGGGAAAGGTGCCTTGGGGTGCTGCATAAAACCAGAGACTGAAATTAGCACAGATAACTTTCCATAAGCCAAATATGTAATAGACAAGACCTACTCCTTGCTCAATGAAATGGACCCAACACCACATATTCAACGCCTAGGAATATACCTGACTAGTAAGAATCTTAAAACCCATGGATATATATGTCTCCGTAAGAGAATCAAGCGTGTGTACAGCGGCCGAAACGCAGCAGTGAAAATCCGATAAATCCCATTATCAAAATAAATTTCGAAAACAAAACACAAAGACAGTGAAATAGAGAGCAATTCTTAACTAATTCACTCAGGGCATGTGAGGCAACCGGGATTGACCACATCTACACCCAGAGCTGGTTGAGACATAAGGCTGGACACTTCAGGCTGATAGCATTGGTGAGTTTCGGTGAGCAAATGCAGACCCTTTGAAGTCATACTGCATGGTACCCATTCCATGGGTCCCAACTCTCCAGGTTCAAGGGATTCTTCCTCCAGCTAAAACATGCATGGGAAACCCAGAGTATCGTCCACCGTGTGATTGGGAAATGATTTAAAATGCATCTCAGTTTTCGTTTCCTGGTCCTCGGGTTCACCATTCCAGATGCTTTACTAACACTCTCCCCGCTTGGAGAGTCAGTGCCTTTAACCTCCTGTTTCGCACAGCTTGCAATTTCTGTGCAAGATGAACAGGAATAGGGAGAACCAATGAGAGACTAGCTGTAGGTGTCTGCACGGGCAAATGTAACGCTCATTGCCCACCAGGAAGAGGAATTAAACAAAGGCTCAGTGTGCCCTGCTGGAAACAGATTAGGGCCTGAAGCAATCCTGCGGTTTTGTGCCCAGCTCACAAGAAAGCGAGTTGAAGAAAGGAGCTCAGGGGCACTGTACTTCACAAACCTGCAGAGTTATAAATGACAGCTATCCTCCAAAAATATATTGAAGTAAGCCTGTGAAGGGGACTTGAAAGCGGGGCTGAATTTCAGGAAAACGATTGCAGGGGGTAGACTGGAATTGCCCTGAAAGCATAGGAAAAGAGGCACAACGTCGACAATGATGCACTTGGCCAAAAAGGGCGTATGCGTTTTTTCCTGAATATATTCAGGAAAAAACGCATAC